>NC_134827.1:29774553-30085230 GCF_004210375.1 Tachypleus tridentatus
GGGCATGGCCAGGTGAGTTAAGGCGTTCGACTCGTACTGTGAGGGTTGCGGATTCGAATCCCGGTCGCACCAAACATGCTCGCCCTTTCAGCCGTGGGGCGTTTATAACGTGACACAATTCCACTTTTATTTGGTAAAGAGTAGCCCAAGAGTTGGTAGCGGGTGGTATTGATTAGCTGCTTTCCTTCTAGTTTTACACTGCTAATTTAGGGACGGCTAGCGCAGATAGCCCTCGAGTAGCTTTGCGCAAAATTAAAAAACAAACAAACCGTATTTTGCAGCATAACGATTAATTGGTCATGTTAGAGATTCCAAAAATCAAAAAGCTGCTGAGCAGAGGAAAATCAACACAACTATTCTCAACCGAATAATGTGATTTATTTTCATTTCCATAACCTTCTCACAGCTGAAGCGTGTTCAGCATCATATTTCGGACCTTTGACATTTCGATCCGCAGCCTGGAACACTAAACGCTTGTTTGACGAAAATGGAAATAAATATAAAAGTTTAATCAGAATCACAGAAATTGCAACAATTTCAAAACCTGAAATAATATTTTTAATATAAATTATCTAGTTCAGTTTCCATGAACAACAGTTTTCACAGTTTGATTTGGCAACTCCAAATCAATTTCCATTGTTCTTCTCTCAAGGTTCCCGCTGGAACAAAGTTAGAACACTAAAATAAGGGGTTCGATTCCTTTTAGTAAACACAGCAGATAGCCCGATGTGGTTTTGATAAAAGAAAACAAACTTTCGTTTCAAGATGTTTAATATTTTTTATAGATGTGCTAGTTACCTTAGAAACTGGATCCAACTCGTCTTGCCCTGCCAGGGTCAGGTGGTTAGGGCATTCGACTCGTAATCCGAGAGTCGCGGCTTGAATCCCTGTCACACCATACATTCCTGACATTTCACCCATGGGGCGTTATAATGTGACGGTCAGTCCCACTATTTGTTAGTAGAAGAGTAGCCCAAGAGTTGGCGGTGGGTGGTGATGACAAAGCTGCCTTCCTCCTAATCTTACACTGCTAATAACCGCTAGCACAGCTAGCCTTCGTGTAGCTTTGCGCGAAATTCAAACAAACAAACAAACTCGTCTTGAAGAAAGCGAGCTTTCTTTTAATGTTAATTAAAATGTCGCGTCGTCTTGACCACAGAATTTATAAAGTTAATAAAAGAAAGTAATCAAAAGACCAGACAATTCTTTTATAAATACAGTTATTTCTCTTCGTATTAGCTTTGATTTTGAGGTGTTGACTGTTCATGATCTTTCCCCATTAATCATGAGCAGTAATATGAACATGTACAAATATATATATATATATATATATATATATATATATACAGTGACTAAATATATATATATGTATATATACGTATACGTACAGTAACTAAGCCTACGTGTATGGGTTTTATAAATATAACCCATGTTCGTTTTAGTACTTTCATTTTCATTGCTTGACAGTTTAACGAACCAGTTCTCTTTGGTCAAAGTTTACGTTTAATTCAGTAATATTATTTAACGAATCTTTCATTTGGAACATTTCTCAAGTATTTTTCATTATTTACAAAAATACTTTCCCTAGAGAGTGTGTGTTTTCTTATAGCAAAGCTACATCGGTCTATCTTCTAAGCCCACCGAGAGGAATCGAACCCTGATTTTAGCGTTGTAAATCCATAGACTTACAGCTATAGGGGGAGGACGTTTCCTGAGAGAAACGCGTACATATCGATTAAAAAACGCGAGTATTCATACGTTCGTATCTCATAAAACGTTTCATTACGTTCCAGAATGGCCCGGCATGGCCAGGCGCGTTAAGGCGTGCGACTCGTAATCTGAGGGTCGCGGGTACGCATCCGTGTCGCGCCAAACATGCCTCCCTCCCAGCCGGGGCGTTATAATGTGATGGTCAATCCCACTATTCGTTGGTAAAAGAGTAGCCCAAGTGTTGGCGGTGGGTGGTGATGACTAGCTGCCTTCCCTCTAGTCTTACACTACTAAATTAGGGACGGCTAGCTCAGATAGCCCTCGAGTAGCTTTGTGCGAAATTCCAAAAAAAACAAACAAAACAAAACCGTTACTGTTTCATATAGTTTCCATTAAGGTTTCACAATCACAATGTGATATTGAACGAAAGGTCTCAGGGTAGCAACTTCTGAAAACAAAAGATACATCTAAAATGCCATTCTCGTAAATCTCTGATTTTGACCCGGCAATGGAGAAATTAAAAATAATATGAAATAAGAACTTCTACAGCTAACGCGATTTTATCACTAAGATAACCACACGTGTGACTAAATGATGAAATTATAAAACTTAAAACACTTTATATATAATCAAAGACAGTATTTATATTTCTTGAAAAACACTACAAACAGACCCTCAAGTATACTTACCATGAAATTTCTTAAGTATGTATCGAAAGTTTGTCTTCTTTGACGTTTCATAACTACGTTTCTTTATAAACCAAGTATCTATGAACTAAGACATCTGGTACTATCCTATTTCTTTCGTTTCTTCAATGGTGTATACAACAAGCAAAACAAATTCGACCAAATGAATCGCTTTACTCTGTCTGTCGCGTGCTGTATTGTAATGAAAACAACAACACCCGCAGGATGTTCATTTTGTAAATAATCAGAATAATGATTTCGAAAACGAAAGAAAAATTTGCATGATGAAACGTCAGTGATGCAAGATTTTTTTTTCTATTTTCTTCTGTTTCGAAGTATAAAATTACAGCACGCAATTTATTAAACAGTCCGAGAAGAGAACCTTGCAATGTTAGCCAATTTGTCAACGAAGTAGACGCTTCGTACTCGTATTAACTGTTTCGAGGATGCACACGTTGCTTTGATGCTAGATTTCTAAGACTGTTATTTGTTTGTTTTAATGATAGACGCTTGGGCAGAGTTTAACTCGTTACACATCTTATTGTAGTTGAGCTAATATATAACGTAGTATTTGTAAGAACAGATAGCACAAAGTGACAAAGTGATGACAAACAAACTGATGAGAAATAAAACAAAACATTTTTATCTCTTCAGAAGCCCGGCCCGGCATGGCCAAGCGCGTTAAGGCGTGCGACTCGTAATCTGAGGGTCGCGGGTTCGCATCCGTGTCGCGCCAAACATGCTCGCCCTTTCAGCCGTGGGGCGTTATAATGTGACGGTCAATCCCACTAGTCCCCGGTAAGAGTAGCCCAAGAGTTGGCGGTGGATGGTGATGACTAGCTGCCTTCCTATAGTCTTAAACTCTAAATTAGGGACGGCTAGCACAGATAGCCCTCTTGAGTAGCTTTGTGCGAACTTCCAAAACAAACAAACAAACTTTTAAGTAGCTTTCAATTCAAACAAAAGCAAGAGTTTTTTCTTAAGTTACGACTTTTTTCTCGTTTTCTTTCTAATCTTTGATAACAGAAGGGTTTTTCAGTTTAAAAGATTTCATCGCAGCTTGTACAACTTTGTCTTTCTCTTCAAATTAAGGCCATTAGTAACATCTGACTAACCCTATTAGTCTCAAGTTTAGATTCATAATTACGTTTAAAGTTATTTTATTGGCGTAATAGTTTTCCTGTACTTAATGGTACATCATTTGAGACACATACATATGAACTAATTTCAAAAAATATGCAGGATGAACTTGGTTCAGTTTTGAACTTCGCGCGAAGCTACTCGAGAACTATCTGGTATAGCAATGACAAACTAGAGTTAGACAACACCAATTACTGCGCTCTCTCTTTACCAGATAATAATTAAAGTGATACTTAAAACCATCGGTACTTGGTGAAACTCCATAATGACAGAATTAAAGAAAAACGAGACGACGTTTCACATATACGTCATTACGCCTTCACCGGAGAAACGAATGGTCGTAATTAATGAAATTTTTGTCATATGCAGAAATGTCGTATTTTTATTCAATTGTGTAAATGATAATGGATCTGACTACCAAATTATTGATATCTCGTCTATAAGTTTGTTTTGTTTTGGAATTTCGCACAAAGCTACTCGAGGGATATCTGCGCTATCCGTTCCTAATTTAGCAGTGTAAGACTAGAGGGAAGGCAGCTAGTCATCACCACCCATCGCCAACTCTTGGGCTACTCTTTTACCAACGAATAGTGCGGTTGACCGTCACTTTATAACGGCCCCACGTCTGAAAGGGCGAGCATGTTTGATGCGACGGGGATGCGAACCCGTGACCCTCAGATTACGAGTCACACGCCTTAACCCACCCATGCCGGGGCCAGATTATTCAAGCGTTGCGATCGTGATGGGTTTACATATATATTTTAATATCGATGCTCGTTTGAGTTAAATCTATATTTACCTCATCTCAAAATTAATTTAAGCATCGTAAACCTTTGATAGGATATCAAGGAAATTCCAGACCTGATAGAAGACACAATAACGTTTATAAGTTTCTGAAACTATTACATATAAATCATTATTTGTGATAACCGTTATTTTAAATTGTGCTATTATTCGTATATCAAAATATATATGTATTAAGATAGCAAATTATGTGTATCAATCACGCTGGCAAATATCATAAATTAAACACATCGATATTTAGTTAACCTCTTAGTTTAAATTATCAGTTCACTCGTTATTTTAGGTTTCAGTTTCGAAATTATAAGAATACGTAACAAAACCAGAAGCGGTAGCAAAGAAAACAATAATAATAAATCATATTCTCCTATTAATTGTAAAATATATTTTGCATATACGATATATAGATTTTAGGTTTTAAAAACTTACGATCTTAAGAAAATAACGTTGATGTAACCTGTATTTGTTTGTTTGAATTTCGCGCAAAAATACACGAGGGGTATCTGCGGTAGCCGTCCCTAATTTAGCAGTGTAAGACTAGAGGAAAGGCAGCTAGTCATCGCTACCAACCGCCAACCTTTGGACTACTCTTTTACCAAAGAATAGTGGGATTGACCGTTACGTTATAACGCCCCTACGGCTGAAAGGATGAGCATGTTTTGCGACCGGATTCGAACTCACAACCCTCAGATTACGAGTCGAACGCTTTAACCCACCTGGTCATATCAAAGTACAGATGCATATATGTCTCGTATAGAATTTGCACAGTTTCGTTCTTAGGATACAAAAAGCTGTATCAATCTGTTCTTAAAATATCCTCATAATTCCCATTTACTAAAAAGAGGTACACAATAAATATTTCTCCTAAAATTAAAGGTATTTTAACTAATTTACATAATAAAAAGCGAAAATGAAGCCAGTACCTCAAGAAGGCTGGTATAGGCCTTAAAACTTTCATTAAAACATAGCAGAGTAAAACGTTTCGACCTTCTTAGGTCATCTTCAGGTTACAAAGAGAGAGTTTGCAGACAAATCTTTGAAAAAAACAAAATCAGAAGTAATCTTTTTTTTTTTTGTCTTAGTCTGAAATGGTTTCCATTTGCACGTCTCTCACTGCTTGGTATTCTGGAATGATAATTCCTTGTTCTAAAAACCCACCATTTAAAACCTCAGCGTATAACATGCTATCACGAACTGGACTATCAGTTTTCTGTGTTTAAGTGCAACAGTGTGAGGTGTTTCAGTAATTATATATAACTCCTAATATACATCATTTCAGCTGAGGAGTCTATGGTTAAGATATATATATATATACATGCACCGAAATCTTGTTACTTTGAAACAATAAAGTCGTTTAACGAAATTCAGTTCATTTATGTGAGCCTCAGGTTTGGTTTAAAATTACTTCAGTAACTGAAGATTGTCCTTTGATAGTATATGTTATAGGGCAACAAACACGGACTATCTGGAGTAACACATTTATTTTTATCCTGTCTGGGAGTTCTCCTAAAAACGGAATTGATATTTAAACTCGCGATTTAACGATTGCACTTTTGTTTGTTTTACTACAATTCCAAACCTCATGTTTTTTTAGCCCCTTAAAGTAGTCTTCATTTGAGTGGACTCAGAGTAGAAAGTCTTATAATATATGGTTATTTTTATTATTCTATAGAATAACTGAGAAACTTTGAGGTATAACTTATATGCTAACAAACTAACTCATGTATTAAGAATGAAATTTGTTCAAAAATTATAAATACAAATGTAAAATAATAACTATTAGAACCAAATACAAGAAATACTGGGATGACCGATTCTCCAACAGTATGTGACTCACTTTTACTGATAAGAAGAGAACAACTTTTCGCCTTCATAGGTCATCTTAACCTGAAGATGACCTAGGAAGCTCTAAACGTTGTTCTATCCTTATCAGTAAAACTGTTAATACCCATACCAGCCGTTCTGAGATACATTTTATTTCAAGTGGGTTTTGTCATCAAGAGTATGTGAGCCCTTGTTTCAAAGAGTTCTTACTTTTATTATTTTTATGTTCTGATCTTGCTAGCTTATTTTGGATTTCAAGTAAATGCTAGAGGAAACTGAGTAACCCTTAGCAATGAAGCTTACGTGAACTTCAAAGCATGATCAATCACGAAATCAATCCTGGCTTGCGCCCATAAACAGTCTTGCTTTGAAAACTTTCAATAACAGAAAATATTCCACGTACGTACACTACGAAAACGATAAATCGGAACACTAGATATATACCGAGCTAAGCTTCTCTTAATACCAGGATTAAACGTTACTTACAAATAAGTTAAAAGGATGAATTTATGAGAAGTTCTCTATTCAGCTGTCAGAGCCAGATTAAATGATCGATTCCGTTGAGACCAGAATCAGACAAAGCACTGGAACAGCTAAAGCACAAGCCATAAATACCAACAGCTCACCTTACGATAAAACAGTTGTACTTCTAGTGTACCATAACACCAACAATTCTTTATAAACAGTCGATTTAGTTTCGTCATATTTCTCGAAAACCTGACACTCCAGCCCTCTTTTAGTTGGCGGAGTTGAGTTGAAGCCCACACGACTTTATCAATCTATCTCCTGTGAAAATAACTATGATCCTTCCATTGAAATAGTTTTAATCCAACTCTTAGGTTACAGACTTATTTTCAAATAGTGCACCATATTTCGCATCACATTGGAAATTGTCGGCGTGCTCAGTGGAAGGAACTGACAAAACAACTTAGCGAAATCATACATTGTCTGTATATATGATATGAGTTTAACTTACTTATCAATTATTATTTCGTTACAACTTCCTTACTGTAAAAGCTTGTAATAAATTATCTACGTATTTTATACAGGAATGTGTGTGTTTGTGTTTTCGTATAGCAAAGCCACATCGGTCTATCTGCTCAGCCCACCGAGGGGAATCGAACCCTGATTTTAGCGTTAAATCCGGAGACTTTATACAGGAAACCCCATTAGTGATTAGAAGTATTAATTGTAATATTAATAGTATTTTTGTTTAAATATTCTTGTGTGTTGTATTACGAATCTTGTAGTTAACAAAGTAACATAATCACAAGCAATTTGTTGCTAAAAATTATTTTAAAAAATTCGTTTAAAAGTTTATCGAATCCACAGTCCTCGTCTCAGTAATTTTAAGCTCAACCATTCGAATAATATTTTTTCGTATTAATATTCAAGATACGGTGGCAAACTTCATTTTAAAAGTTCTTTCAGACATTTCTGAAAGTTAGAATCTGATTCAAAGTTTCGTAAAAGGCAAATTGTAATTGTTTCTCAGATATCTTCTGATAGGTATAATCTGATTCGGAGGTTCAAAAGGAAAAAATAAGAAAAAAGGTCTCTTCCAGAAATTTTTCTGGGACGCAACGTGGCTTAGAGTTTCACGCAAATATAAAATTTAACCCACAGTTCCAAACTATAAATATCTATGTCCGTCGTTAGTAGAATTACTCACAGTCGTTCGCAAGAAAACTATTAGGAACCAACAAATTGATAATCGTATATATATATATATATCTAATACCCTCTTAATACCCTCTGCAGTCACTAAAAGATGTCAATCCTCAGAAAGTTTCAATAGTTCCATTGTTCTTCAAGACATTCTTGACATTTAAATTCATGTAAAACTGATATCGTGACCAAACGAGCAGATGACAGCATACGTTTTCCGGTTTTTTTTTTTTTTTTCCTAAAATGTTCTTCATTACCATGACAACCATGATCGTTTGCAATAAATTAAGTCACATCTGTATTACAGACACATTTGGGATAATCTCTTGTTTATATGTTAAAATCAGTGAAATCTGTCACTAGCATACGTCATCTTGACGTAGTTCTTAAAGTTAAGGCCTATTGGTATTCAGCAAACCGCTACAGAGGCCACTGCACGGTCTAGTTCTCCAAAATTCTGGATGTTTGTGAACGTTTCAGCCTAATACACTGTGAATAAAACTAAAGAAATAGTAATCTCTTGTGAAAACACACCAAGAAACAGAGACCTGACACCAGAACAAGAAATCCAACAAAGCTATGATAGAAACACAATTCACACCAATCACGACCTCACTAACACGACCTGCAAGTACCTTGCACATAACGTCTTCCTCGTAATGAAAGCTCGAAGAAGCACATAGCACGCGCAAACGACAAGTCGCGCCGGTTAAATGGTTAAAAATACTGCTTTTCAGTGGCATAAAAGCATCGCAATTAGTGCATAACAATCATTTCTGGCAGGTTATGTAATGGATTATAATGTGGACAACTGAAATGTTTATTAACAAGAATTATCCAAGTTTAGTTCACAGGACATGTACAACCTGAAATGTCTCTATTTCAACCAAATTCAGTAAAAATCTTTAAATTATTTCTAAACATTTAATATTATTTGCTTCAGGCACGCTAACTGGAATATAAGTGAATAAAATTCGAGTGTTCTCTACACTGATGTCAAACAGCTGAACGTCAAGATGTTATAGACGAGAAAGAGAGTCGAGTGCTATTGAACATATGGTCCTTCACAAAGATTCTGTCATAATGGTTCCAAGAGACAGTGGCTTTATAACACCCAACAATTAAAGTTCGAATTGGCAAGTTACAAGCCTAATCCTCAGAAATCAACATAGAACTGGTAAGTTACAAGTCTAATCCTTAAAACATAGAACTGCTAAGATACAAGTCTAATCCTTAGAAATAAACATAGAACTGGTAAGTTACAAGTCTAATCCTTAAAACTAACATATAACTGGTAAGTTACAAGCCTAATCCTTAAAACTAACATATAACTGCTAAGATACAAGTCTGATCCTTAGAAATAAACATAGAACTGGTAAGTTACAAGTCTAATCCTTAAAACTAACATATAACTGGTAAGTTACAAGCCTAATACTTAAAACTAACATATAACTGCTAAGATACAAGTCTAATCCTCAGAAATCAACATAGAACTGGTAAGTTACAAGTCTAATCCTTAAAACTAACATAGAACTGGTAAGTTACAAGTCTAATCCTTAAAACTAACATAGAACTGGTAAGTTACAAGTCTAATCCTTAAAACTAACATATAACTGGTAAGTTGCAAGTCTAATACTTAGAAATAAACATAGAACTGGTAAGTTACAAGCCCAGTCCTAAAACTGGCAAAGAACTGGTAAGTTACAAGTCTAATCCTTAAAACTAACATAGAACTGGCAAGTTACAAATCTAACCCTTAGAAACCAACATAGAACTGGTAGGTTACAAGCCTAATCCTTAGAAACCAATAGATAACTGGTAAGTTACAAGTCTAATCCTTAAAACTAACATAGAACTGGTACGTTACAAGCCTTATCCTTAGAAACCAATAGATAACTCGTAAGTTACAAGTCTAATCCTAAAATGACATAGAACTGGTAAGTTACGAGTCTAATCCTTAAAATTAACATAAACTGATAAGTTACAAGTCTAATCCTTAGAAACCAACATAGAACTGGTAAGTTACAAGCCCAGTCCTTAAAAACTAACATATAACTGGTAAGTTACAAGTCTAATACTTAGAAATAAACATAGAACTGGTAAGTTACAAGCCCAGTCCTTAAAAAAAAAAAACTGGCAAAAGAACTGTAAGTTACAAGTCTAATCCTTAAAACTAAACATAGAACTGGTAAGTTACAAGTCTAACTTAGAAATAAACATAGAACTGGTAAGTTACAAGTCTAATACTTAGAAATAAACATAGAACTGGTAAGTTACAAGCCCAGTCCTTAAAAACTAGCATAGAACTGGTAAGTTACAAGCCTAATCCTTAGAAACCAACAGAGAACTAGTAAGTTGCAAGCCCAGTCCTTAAAACCAACATAGAACTGGTGTTGGAAGCCTAATTCCTCAAAAGTAACACAGAACTAATTAGCGAAAATTCCGTACAGCAAACCTTGCCTAACAAAGTTAAAAGTTTATATCTGTATGCCTGTCACTATCTAATGCACTCTTATGACTGTTGTTCGCTCTGTTTAATAGCTCATATTAAAACAACGGACGGTTTAGTTTGTTGTTTTTGTATGATGATAAATGATTTCTCTCCTGCTCTCTAATCAGAACTCAAATCTATGTTGCCTTAACCTTTTCAAAACTAATCCCACATCTGTTTTACCTTTAGCCAATCAAGTAAGAGTACAAAATATGTAGAACGTTATTAACAATAGTTTTTCTCTAAGAATACTCAATTAAGATACATCTTTGGTAATCTTTATCTTGTATGTAGTCGACTCATTCTTGGAACTTTGCTATTGTCAGCCTGATTGAAAACGGACGCAGTTACAAAACGTTTAAGCCATTCGTAGGTTAACTTTCTGAATAACAAGGAAATTACTTTCTTAAGAATAATAGATTTTCTCGCTTCTATTTAAAACGTATTCAGGAAAACACTCCAGAAACTTAGTTTTTGAATATTGCGCACAGCTTGAAAAAAACATTCAACGAAACTTCGTCTAATCACATGTATCTCAAACAATTCTTTAACCTGTTTTTATTTCTCTTGGTGATGGAACAATATTTTAATAACTGGTTCTTACGTCTTCAGTTTTATTAAACGTCTATATTAATGGAGCATTAACGAATAGTAATAATATAATTCTAGACATCAGAGTTCGGTAAACTAGGCTATCAAATGGTGTCTGTAGTGATTTTCTAAATGTATAATAAGTCATATCGTAGTTTTTTTAAAGATACAAGGTACTTAGGAAGGACGTCAAACATGTGTTATCCACATGTAAACATTGTTCGAATCACCTTAGTCATTATGAATGTCTCATAAAGGTCTTATCGTGAGAAAAAATTAAATTTTTTATAACTTTTTTCCTAAAACCGACAAGTCTTATTTCTTGTTGCATTCGACATAATAAACATAGAAATTTCTTAAGACACAGAGGTGGTCAATCAATGAACCAAACTTTAAATCTGTGAAGGGGAGCATAAGAACAGAACATTACAGTTTTAATAAATAAATTTTAGATTTATTAAAAAATCTCACACAAAGCTTTGATACAATCATAAAACTAGTAAATTACCTAAAGCTGTGATACAGCAATAAAACTCAAACATTAGAATTAACGCAGAATATAGCCATAAAACTAGAAAACGAACTAAAGCAGAATAGAGCTACGAAACTAGAAAACTAACTAAAGCTGTGATACAGCAATAAAACTAAAATATTAGAAGTAAAGCAGAATATGGCCATAAAACTAGAAAACGAACTAAAGCAGAATAGAATTATGAAACTAGAAAACTACCTAAAGCTGTGATACAGCAATAAAACTAAAACATTAAAATTGAAGCAGAACATAGCCATAATACTAGAAAACGAACTAAAGCAGAATAGAGCCATAAAACTAGAAAACTACCTGAAGCTGTGATACAGCAATAAAACTAAAATATGAGAAATAAAAAGGTGAAGGAAGAAACAAGTTAAATATTTCTTACAAAACTATGAGAACAACCACTATGCCATAAACATCAAAGATACCTAAGATTTTACCGGTTCAAAAATTCAATTTTTTTTTTTTTTTGATTTCGTGCAAAGCTGCAAGAATTATCTACGATAGCCATTCCTAATTTAGCAGTGAAAAACTAGAGGAAATTCAGCTAATCATCACAACTCATCACCAACTCTTGAGCTATAAAACTCAAATATTATAATTTAAGCAGAACAAAGCCATAAAACTAGAAAACGAACTAAAGCAGAATAGAGTTATGAAACTAGAAAACTACCTAAAGCTGTCGTACAGCAAGAAAACTAAAATATTAGGATTTAAGCAGAACATAGCTATAAAACTAGAAAACGAACTAAAGCAAAATACAGTTAATAGTGGGCTTGATCTAAACATTATTTTGCCCCACGCCTGAAATGGTGAGCATGAGAAAAGGCTTAGTTCGTACTTAGTGTAATGTTTTAGAACTAATTTTGTGTTTCAGCACTGTAACGTGAATCACGTGAAATGAGTGTTGCCAAGTTCATGGATTAGTGGCTACAAACATGTCTGAAGTTTCTAGAGAACATTGGTATGTTTTTTCTGCAGGAACCAGTGCTGTCTTATTCTTTAGGATTTTATTACATCGTCCATTGCTGAATAGGCATAATCAAAAGTACATCAAGCCTAAAATGTTTTGTGTTTGTAAACTGTGTTCATCTGAGAAGAAACGATTGATAATTTTGCACTTTCGTACAACTATTTGCGTATTCCCTTTTTTTTCGTCATTTTGGGCTCAGCAGTAAGCCTAGGGATTAAAACGTTAAACATTAGAGTTTGATACCTGCGAAGGGCACGGTAAAGATAGCCCATTCCCATTGTGTAGCTTTGTGATTAATTACTACAAACAAAGAAAAATATTTTATTTTTTTCTAGTAGGCCTAGCTAGAATATCAGACGACGGATCGAAAGTCCACGGTTCGAACCGCGATATCCCGTTAAATATACTTCACATTTTCAGCTGTAAGAGCATTATAACTGTGTAAGTTAAACCCGTTATTTTTTTTTTTTTAATTTAGCTCCACAGGAAGCAGGTGATGGATTTTATGGGTTTCTGACATGGCAGTTTAGCCTAGGTGTCGCATAAGTTTGTGGTTACGATGAGCGAATCAAATCCTGTTTCACTTTACATTTTGTTACATTATATCTTATTGGCTATTATCTTTAAATAATTAAAATTAACCTAGATCCCCTAGTCGTGCAAAATATAGTCAGATATTTTTGTAATTAGAGTGGTAGATGTTGTTGGTTTATTACAAAGAGTTGCTTCAATAATGGATGTATTTGTCTTTACTGAATTATATTAATGTTGATTTATATCTTTAGCTCATGATTTAAAAAAATCCTAATTATTTAAACGAATAATAAAAGCTATGTTTGATATTTGTTAATTAAAACAATTGAGGGATAGAACCACACCTAAAACAAGGACTTAAAATATCTCGAAACAACCAAGGATAATTCCAATAATATATAATTAATTGCCTATTATGTTACGTATTACCATTTTAAATAGAGGGTTTAGATTAAATAGTTTTAATCTAGAAGTTTGTTTTGAATTTCACGCAAACTTAGTTGAGGGCTATCTGTTCTAGTTGTCCCTAACTTAGTAGTGTAAGAACAGAAGGAAGGCAACCACCCACCGCTAACACTTTGGTTTCTCTTTTACCAACGAATAGTGGGATTGACCATCACATTACAACTCCCTCACAGTTGAAATGGCGAGCATGTTTGGTGTGACGGGGGATTTGAACCCTGGATCCTAAGATTACGAGTCAAGCGCCCAAACCACCTGGCTATGCCGGGCGTTTTCTTTCTTCCCAGAAATATATTTTAATATACAAACAACAATACAATTTGTAATAACGATTATTAGAAATAATGATTTATATACAAATGTATTCATGCACGCGAGAATCGTCTACAAATTTAGAGAACGTGTGGACTTGCGCATTAAACATGTGTAAGTTACATACATTTCTAAATATATATTAAACTGAAACAGACATAGATATTTAAAAAATATATTAAATCCATTACATACCTAAACACTAAGCCTTAAAATACAAGCTTAATTTAATACTTTCAATATTAATGAGGTCAACATTCGTATTACATCATATTAAGAAATTGTATATTCACCTGTTACAACTTTAGGTTTGAGTAACTGGACAAAGAAAGAAACAAACTGGGTTTAATCAGTAGTTAATGGAATTAAACGTACTAGCGATAATGTTTTTGTGGTTTGTTAGGGCCTTCAACATTAGAAACTGAAAAACTACAAAAGTGGGTTTAATCAGTAATTAATGGTATTATTTGCCACCTATTGGTCTTTTTGGAAGCAATTATTACCTACAAAACGTAAATGCGTCATTAATTTGTTTGTTTTGGAATTTCACGCAAAGCTACACGAGAGCTATCTGCGCTAGCCGTCCCTAATTTAGTAGTGTAAGACTAGAGGGAAGGCAGCTAGTGATCACCACCCACCGCCAACTCTTGAGCTACTCTTTACCAACGAATAATGGGATTGACCGTCACACTATAACGCCCTCACGGCTGAAAGAGCGAGCATGTTTGGTGTGACGGGAATTCGAACCCGCGACCATCAGATTAGGAGTCGAACGCCTTAACCCATTTGGCCATGCCTGGCCCATTACTTTGTAAAGTTAATAAGTGAAAAACTAAAATCTGACAAGTTTAAACAAAGTATACGTTATAAAGGTCTGTATGATGATAAAAGTAACTCAGTTGCTTATACTCTAATGTTATTGTTTATAAAGACTTGAAATCAGCGCAGATAGCCCTCGAGTAGCTTTACGCGAAATTCAAAACAAACAAACAAACAAACAAGACTTGAAATCAAACATTATTATAGATATTTCTCAAACAAGAGTTTGTCCCCGCTAGTACAGCGGTAAGTCTACGGATTTACAACACTAAAATCAGGGGTCGATTCCCCTCGGTAGGATCAGCAGATAGCCCGATGTGGCTTTGCCATAAGAAAAAACACACAAACAAGAGTTATTAACTAAATGACAAGCCAGCTTTTTAGTGACGCCATTGATTCTTATAGTAATCAGGCCTAGAATCGATCAAACTGTTTATATATTTTTGACTCACAAGACCTAGCTTGAGATATAACCCTAGAAACGTAAATTATTGTTTTCAATTGATAAGATATTGTTTGAGACATGTAAAGCTATAAAAAGATCGATCATCGACTTACCAGATCTGGCACAAGAAATGTCACTGAAACAAATGTAAACCTTTGGTTTTTACCTGTTAAATCTTATTTCAGATATAAATTTACAAACAGAAAGTTTGAGCTTTGAACCCATAAAATCTTGTTCGAAATACTCGTATAAATCAAAAAGTAAAATATTTAATTTTCATTTCACAAAACCTGGAATGTAATACAATTTGAAAACCTGTTAGGGAATAGGGCACGAAAATAAGCAAATTTCGTTTTTAACTCGGTGATGACAATATATCCCATCGCTATGTGGTTTGTTTTCCAAAGTTTCACCTTAGAAACAATTCCTAAAACTCTGGTTGGTTAGACAAGTTGTCTTATTTATTGTATTTTGTAAAGTTTCACCTCAGAAACAATTGCTGAAACTTTTGGTTGATCAAAAAAAGTTGTCTTACCTATTGTGTTTTGCAAAGTTTCACCTTAGAAACAACTGCTGAAACTTTTGTTTGATCAGACAAAGTTGTCTTACCTATTGTGTTTTGCAAAGTTTCACCTTAGAAACAACTGCTGAAACTTTTGTTTGATCAGACAAGGTAGTCTTACCTATTGTGTTTTGCAAAGTTTCACCTTAGAAACAACTGCTGAAACTTTTGTTTGATCAGACAAGGTAGTCTTACCTATTGTGTTTTGCAAAGTTTCACCTTAGAAACAACTGCTGAAACTTTTGTTTGATCAGACAAGGTTGTCTTACCTATTGTGTTTTGCAAAGTTTCACCTTAGAAACAACTGCTGAAACTTTTGTTTGATCAGACAAGGTTGTCTTACCTATTGTGTTTTGCAAAGTTTCACCTTAGAAACAACTGCTGAAACTTTTGTTTGATCAGACAAAGTTGTCTTACCTATTGTGTTTTGCAAAGTTTCACCTTAGAAACAACTGCTGAAACTTTTGTTTGACTCAGATTGTTGTTTTACCTATTGTGTTTTGCAAAGTTTCACCTTAGAAACAACTGCTGAAACTTTTTTGTTTGATCAGACAAGGTAGTCTTACCTATTATTGTGTTTTGCAAAGTTTCACCTTAGAAACAACTGCTGAAACTCTTTGTTTGATCAGACAAAGTTGTTCTACCCAATGTTAGCTTGCAAAGTTTCACCTTAGAAACAACTGCTGAAACTTTTGTTTGATCAGACAGTTGTTTTTACCTATTGTGTTTTGCAAAGTTTCACCTTAGAAACAACTGCTGAAACTTTGTTTGATCAAAAAAAGTTGTCTTTACCTATTGTGTTTTGCAAAGTTTCACCTAGAAACAACTGTTGAACGTCTGGTAGTTGGACGATGTTGTTTTACCTACCAGAAAACAGTATTTAATACAAATAAACCTTATACAGTTTCGTATATTTGTTGCAATAATTTACATTACCTAAATAAGATACGTTTAAAAACACATCCTTCAATCTTTGTCACATGATACGTCATCTTTTACATCATTATATTCGGAATAACACATGTTATAAGAACCTTTCAAAGTGATTATAGTATTTAGCTACTGTTGTTGAAGTTATTAGTTTTGAAAAAGTTAAAGCCATTAAAAACAGAAAGAAAACGTATTAATGTAATTACAAGTTGTATAGTTTACTAAACTCAGTAGTTTAGACCTCATTAAGCATTGATTTTGTTTCTCATACCTATCACTAGAAGGTAACAAATAGCAGAAAACCTTAGTATCAAGAATGTATTAAATATTTTGCGGTTCGTTAAAACTTAGCGAAACTAGTTTTGTCAGTTTTAATCGAGAAGCTCCTAAATGACCCATCTGCGGCGTACCTACTGCAGTGGGATCGAACTCTAAATTTTACTGTTACAATTCCTCAAAGTTGTTCCTGAATCACGAGGAGGGGGGGCTAAGTGTAACAAAACATGCAAAGTGAAGTAACAACAAAACCATCAGACATAAACTTTATCACTTCGAAATAAAAGAAGAAACAAACCTGAGAATCAGATAAATTTCAGTCTTTTTTTTCTACACAAACACGAATAACGTATACGCGTCTTGTTGACACAATAGCTTATCAGGTGAGAAAACATTTTGATTGGCGATAACATTTTATTTCGTCACTGATTCTCAAGAAAATTTTGTAATAACTCGTGTCTTATAAGAACAAACAGAATACTCCGTGATTTCTCTCTGAACAAGTTCTCGCTGGGACAGTGGTAAGTCTACGGATCAGGCGCTCGTTTCCCTCGGAGAACACAGCAGATAGACCGATATGGCTTTCTTTTCTATAAGAAAACACACACTCACACACAAACACCATCTCTAAAAAAAAGAAACAGAAATTACATAAATAATCATGTTATCACACCCGTTTATGTGTGCATGATAAATCTTTGGTTTCTTTGAGAAGAAAAGGAATACGGTTAGGAGTAAAGATGTACATATTTAATGTGTTAAAATATCACCTGAAGTGTTACATATGAGTATAATAAACATTTAGCTCGTTAGTTATCTGAACTAAACTTTTGAAAATTTATTATTATCTATATACTAGCAGAATAATAGTAGTGACGTCAGTATTTTAGTACCCCCAGTAGGAGGATGGAAATTTTAAGAACTTACAAAATCTGTGAGTTAACACTATGAGTTAGCTAGACAGTGAACAGTCTCGACTAAACAATGTGAGTTAGTTAGACAGTGAACAGTCTCGATGTAACAATGTGAGCTAGTTTCATAGTAAACAGACTCGACTAAACAATGCGAGCTAGTTTTACAGTGAACAGTCTCGACTAAACAATGTGAGCTAGTTTTACAGTGAACAGACTCGACTAAACAATGTGAGCTAGTTTCACAGTGAACAGACTCGACTAAACAATGTCAGCTAGTTTCACAGTAAACAGACTCGACTAAACAATGTGAGCTAGTTTCACAATGAACAGACTCGACTAAACAATGTGAGCTAGTTTCACAGTGAACAGGTTCGACTAAACAACGTGAGCTGATTTCACAGTGAACAGACTCGACTAAACTATGTGAGCTAGTTTCACAGTGAACAGTCTCGATGTAACAATGTGATCTAGTTTCACAGTAAACAGTCTCGACTAAACAATATGAGCTAGTTTCACAGTGAACAGACTCGACTAAACAATGTGAGCTAGTTTTACAGTGAACAGACTCGACTAAACAATGTGAGCTAGTTTCACAGTGAACAGACTCGACTAAACAATGCCAGCTAGTTTCACAGTAAACAGATTCGACTAAACAATTTGAGCTAGTTTCACAGTGAACAGACTCGACTAAACAATGTGAGCTAGTTTCACAGTGAACAGACTCGACTAAACAATGTGAGCTAGTTTCACAGTGAACAGTCTCGACTAAACAATGTGAGCTAGTTTCACAGTGAACAGACTCGACTAAACAATATGAGCTAGTTTCACAGTGAACAGACTCGACTGAACAATGTGAGCTAGTTTCACAGTGAACAGTCTCGACGTAACGTTGTAAGATCGCTGATTTCATCGATGCGTTTGCTTCATGCATTAGTTTGGTCACACTTTGTAACTGATACTAAAGACATATATCTAGGAAGTGAAAAAGAGACACTAGAAGTTTCTCAGAGATTTTGCTTTGTGAATAAAGAACAGCCATTAAGATCAAAGTGCTTTGGAAATAAACATTGGGGCCTTTCAATAACAAAATAAAACATTGTAATAAAACCCACTCCGAAATTTTATTTGCTAAAACCAGTGGACTAGACGTGAGTAAACAGTTAACGTGCTTTAACCGTGAATTCAAGTATTTCCGTTTCGCGTCCATTACTTCAGCTTAAAAACTGCGCTCATGGTTACGCTATAGCAATGACGGCCAAGTCTCACTATCCGTTCAAATAAGAGTCATCCGAGAATTGGCAGTGGGTAATGCTAACTGTGTCTTCTTTCTCTAGATATTTAGTTCAATTAGAGACGATTATGCACAAATAATCCTAGTGCATAATCAGTTATGGGATATCTCCAAGCCCGTTCCCTTGGCTGTGGTTTCGCTAGATAGTAGATAGGGACAGTGGGAATCTCGTTAATCCATTCATGCGCGTCACTAATTAGATGACGAGGCATTTGGCTACCTTAAGAGAGTCACAGTTAGTGGGTAATGCTAACTGTGTCTTCTTTCTCTAGATATTTAGTTCAAATTAGAGACGATTATGCACAAATAATCCTAGTGTAGCTCTACAGGAAAATGCTAAATAAATTAACTAAAGGAAGAAGATAGACTGTTAAAGTTGTTTATTTCTTGAGAATGTACTAGCCGATTACCTATAGCGTTATTGCATTTGATTCACACGTGACATATTTATGACGTCGTATCTGCACCCTGCGTGACGTGAAACGGAGGCAAAACCGAAAAATCGTCACCCCTATTGCAAATATACATGCACACAGGATAAAATTTTCGCGAAATTGGGGGTTGCACATCGCGTAATAAAAATGTTTTTCTAGTATCATATAAGCAGGAGTTTCATTATAGTACAAAGCACAGTTTCATTATCCTTCTGGTAGGTCTTATATACGGTGCTTACGGTCTGTACACGCTAGGTTTGTACGAAGTACTTAAAAGTGAGCAAATCTTTCTTAAAGTTCACGTTTACACGCTAGTTTTATTTGACTGGTTGTTTAAAATAAGTTTCTAATTTTAGAAAAAAGAATTACTATCGGAGATTATTCATATTATTTGTTGTTATAAATGTGAACTTTATAACGCAGTTTATTTTACTTTAGAGATTAACGAATACAAAAAAAAAATTACAATTTTACAAGAAGTTTCTAGAACGTTCACTATTAATTTCTTGTGGAATACTGAGTTTCAAAACATCGTAAAATCAGAAAAATACAGACAATAGGTTCCAAGTGCGATTCGTGGTATTACACAAAACGCGGTCCGTATTTTCGCCATTTTGAAGAGACAACCAATCCTGTTTTCCCGTTCTAAGACTGAGACAGCTATACCCGAACCTTGCAGTCAACTGGCCATTTAACCATTGTTAAGTAAAAAGTACTGGGGTCAAACTATAGAACTGGGGTATAGAATAATATGCTCAAGCAAAACATTTTATCAACTGTGGTTAATATGATGTATGATTATACAGGGTGGCCCGTAAGCCCCTAACTTTCCATATCTTATAATGTTATATTCAATTACGCATGTATTATAAATGTGTTTCTTTTTTTTCAGAGAAATATGGTCGATGTAAGCCCGTTAATACTTGTAGAGCGTATTGTGCATAATATTATACAGTGAGAATGAGGGACAGCACACAGATACACTGGACACATAAGATATATGGATGGGTAGGACTTACGGGCCACCCTGTAGTTCATGCCCTTAATTTGAACATATCTTCATAATATTGTTCATTGTATACGAATAATTTGCTTTTCTAATAACCAAATGTTTGACTTAAATGTTATATGCAGCTTACTTATTGATAGAAGACACTATAAGTATTACTCATTGTGTTAATTAGAAATATTTGATAAACCTAAACGATAAACGTTGTGGTTAGGGCGCTCGCCTCATAATCTGAGGATCACGGGTTCGAATCCCCAGCACACCAAACATGCTCACCCTTTCGATCGTGGTGGAGTTATAATGATCGGTCAGTTACCCTAATCGTTGGTAAAAGAGTAGCCCAAGAGATGGCTGAACCAGCTACCTTCCCTCTAGTCTCGCGCTGCTAAATTAAGGACCGCTAGCGCAGATAGCCCTCGTATAGTTTTGTGCGAAATTGACAAAGAAACAATGAACACTGTGTTGCTCCTAGTGGCACTATATAAACAGGGTTTCCATACCTGAAGCGTGCAGAGAAACAGATAGCCCATTGTATAATTTAGTGCTTAAATAATTACAAACAAACATCACGCTGTATTATTAGCATATCAGATATTGTTCGTAAACAAATAACAACAAAACCCAGTGACGTTAGAAGATAAAACAAAGTGTTTTCGTTGTTTCTTTACGCTTTCGTTTCTTACATTAAAACCGTTTGATTTGTCTTGAAGTTCATAAACAATCGATTCGCTTTCTTCTCAGACATTTTGCGTAATTTAACTAAATATGCGACAAATTTCGTGATCCTCAGGATGCAGTTCAATCACGTGAAACTTCCGCTTTCATAACTTAGAGAATTTCTTAACTGCAAAAGAAAAAGGAATAAAATCATAAAAAAAACCGGACTTAATCAATCACGTCGCCACGTTTTAAAACAATTTCGAAGCAATTTCTTCAAACTTGTCAGATATGTCAGAAACGTGTGCCGGTTTGGCACATAAAGTTTCAAGGAAATAAGTACTAAATGATCACTTCTTTCTGTCTATATTATAATAATTAAGATATATTTATTAAAGAAATCTGCGGGCAATCCGTTTGGAACTAATTGAAAATAAAGAAAAATACATTGCTGTAATTGTCATTACCACGCGTTTTACTTCGACAACAAATGGGATTCAATTCATCCAAAATCTCCATTATATTTGTTGTCTTTTCTCGCTAATTTGATCTACAAAAGTTATGATAACTGGGTGATAGAGGTATATTCTTTTGTTTTTGAATTTCGCACAAAGCTACACGAGGGCTATCTGTGCAAGCCGTCCCTAATTTAGCAGTGTAAGACCAGAGGGAAGGCAGCTAGTCGTCACCACCCACTGCCGACTGTTAGGCTACTCTTTTACCAACGAATAGTGGGATTGACCGTCACGTTATAATGCCCCCACGGCTGAAAGGGCAAGCATGTTTGGCGCGACGGGGATGCGAACCCGCGACCCTCGGATTACGAGTCGCACGCCTTAACACGCTTGGCCATGCCGAAGTATATTCTAAAAACATTATATGTTTGTTTGTAATCAAGCACAAAGCTACCTATCACGGGTATCGAAACTCGGTTTTAGCGTTGTGAGTTCGCAAAATACCGCTGTGCCACTTTGAGGGCTAAAACATGAACAATGGGGACCCAGGTTCGTATTTTATTTATTTTATTTTTCACCAAGCTACACGGGAATTTCTTGTAAACTTTCCTGCGAAAGTCTAGCAGTGGTTTTGGTATTACGGGGAACATGGTCTTAACTGCGAATTATTTGTCATTGTAATTAGACGAACACAGCGGTGAAGGAATTACCCGAATTCAGTAATATGTTCTATATTACAAAAACGAAAACAAAACTTACACATGTACAAGGCCCGGCATGGCCAAATGGGTGAGGGCGTTCGACTTGTAATGTAAGAGTCGCGGTTTCGAATCCCTGTCGCACCGAACATGCTCGCTCTTTCAGCCGTGGGGGCGTTATAATGTGACGGTCAATCCCACTGTTTGTTGGTAAAAGAGTAGCCCAAGAGTTGGTGGTGGGTGGTGATGTCTAGCTGCCTTCCCTCTAGTTTTACACTGCTAAATTAGGGAAGGCTAGGTGCAGATAGTCCTCGAGTAGCTTTGCGCAAAATTCAGAAACAAACAACCACATGTACGAAAACTAAAGTTCTCTTGACAGCTTAAAATAATTTGGGAGTATATTATTACAGTTGATTGATTATTTGGGATAAGCACAAAGCTACACAATGGGCTATTTGCGCTCTGCCCACCACGAGTATCTAAACCTGGCTTCTAACAATGTGAGTGCGAAGACATACCGCTGTGCTACTTGGGGGACAATAATCATAAGAATGACTATAAGACAAAATATATATATCAACTGGTCGTTCAAACCTGAAGCAATATACAAGAGTATATGATGTCGGTGACTTTATATTGATACGTATTACGATTTCAAATTGCATTAAATTGACTTAAATTGTAATTTCGATTTAGAAGTTCGAGATACTTGCCTGTAAGAGTGATACAGTTTATTTCTCAATGCTAATATGTCTTAATAAACAAACAACAATACAACTTATAAAATGGTTACGACAAATAACAATTTATACACCAAAGTTTTACAAACAATATTGAGTCTTCTATAAGATGCAGAACTTCCTTGATATCCTATCGACAGTTCACGATGAGTGAATCAATTTCGAGTTCATATCGATATCATTCACTTAACAGGGAGCTAGCTAGCTCTTCGCTGATCACACGCGAGTTTTCCATAGTTAAAGTGATATAATGTCTTCGTAAAATACAAATGTAAAAAGTGAATCCAGTAAAGTTAAATGGTTTGTAATGTTCCAAACACATAATTGTTCCTGGTCAATATCTGAAGTTCCCTGATTAATAAGCACTAATCACAGTTATAGAATCCAAGATTTATAGCATGCAAACTGTAACGAACCAACAATATATACTGTTTCTTGACGCCTCGGGTTGGTTAATTTTATAAGCGTAAGGCGAGTTTCTAGAAATTTCAACTTCCACAGCAATACTGATGATGCACTAGTGTTAAGGTATACACACATATTGTTGATTCTTGCTCTCAAGGATCTTCTACAACCTTAGTAAATAAGAGGAAATTTCGCAATACCGATTTAAAAGTACAAGTTATACGCATCTCTATATATTTATTTAAGTGAAACAATCATCTATATTAAAATACATATATAATAGTAAATCTATTACAATATCGACATAGCTAGAAGGCAGAGTGGTCGTACAGGTAGAAAATGAATATTTCAATGATCAAGACACGTGTTAAGGTTTAATTTGTTTAATATAGTTATAATATTACGCTCTTGAGTGACAAGAATGAATGAGCAACTATGTTACAACTATTAGCTCTTTGACCGAGTATCACGTGAAGGCGTTACAACTGATAACTGTTTGGTCGAGTACGAAGCGAGTGCGTTTCAATTGTTTGGTTTCTTTTGAATGTTGCGCAAAGATTCTTGAGGGCTATCTGCGTCAGCCATCATTAAGATAAAAATGATAGAACAGAGATAAGGTAGCTGTTAGGGTTTGGTTACATGATGTAAATTACTGTACATTTGTGTTGCTTTATTTACTCAATTATTACGTTTGAAAATAGGAAGATATTTTGGGCCACCTTGTAAGGTATTATTTTTCTTTATTTCCATAAATATACATTTATTTACTTATTTATACTCTTCATATGTTAAGGCGTACGACTCGTAATCTGAGGGTCGTTGGTTTTCATCCCTGTCGCGCCAAAGATGCTCGCCCTCCCAGATGTGAGGGCGTTATAATGTACGGTCAATCCCACTATTCGTTGGAAAAAGAGTAGCCCAAGAGTTGGCGGTGGGTGGTGATGACTAGCTGCCTTCCCTCTAGTCTTACACTGCTAAATTAGGGACGGCTAGCACAGATAGCCCTCGAGTAGCTTTGTGCGAAATTCAAAAAAACAAACAAACAAACAAACAAACAAATCTTCATATGTAGTTGATAAAACAAATAGACTTGTTCAGTTTTAACAATAGATATTTGATTACAATCAATCGTATTACGTTGATAACACCATCCTTTCGTGATAGATCTGACAGAGTTAATTATACATGAACAGGTTATATACATTTCACAATATATAACGTTATTTCAGGATATATATATTTGAAAACAAATAAAATCTCTGTACCAAAACTAACAGCATGATGTAGTTTCAAAACTGTGTTATGAACTTAGGGTTTGTTTGTTTTGAATTTCGCGCAAAGCTACACGAGGGATATCTGCGCTAGTCGTTCCGAATTTTGCAGTGTAGGACTAGAGGGACTAGTCGTCACCTCTTACCTACAACTCGTGGGCTACTCTTTTACCCACGAATAGTGGGATTGACCGCACATTATAACACCCCCACGAGCATGTTTGGTGTGACGGAGATTCGAACCCGAAACCCTCGGATTACAAGTAGAGTGCCTTAATCAATTAGCTATGTCGAGCACAAATTGAAGGATTTTGTTTATGTTATTTTGTACAAAGCTACACAAAGGTCTATATGTGCTCTGCCCACCACGGGTATCGAAAGCCGGTTTCTAGCAGTATAAGTCCACGGACATGTCAATCAGCCACTGAAGGGGGGCCTAATTTCAAAGAATGGGAGAAATAATGTACGATGTAATTTATTTTCTGAAAACCAGAAATTCTCATTTACGATTGCCTTATTTATATTACCTCAAGCGGGTACATAACACTGCACTATTAATGATCCCTTCTGGTAGAAACTAGCAAACGTTGCACAAGAAAATATGATTTTTATCCATTTCGTAAAGCCCATTTTAATCACAATTTGTTTTATCTTTGCTACTCATTAAAAGGGCTGCTGAATTTTGCTAATATCACTCTTCGTGACTTTAGGATTGATGTCATAATGGTAGTGTTCTCAGCGCGTGCTGAAATTTCGGATCTCCACGAAAACTGGTCATTTATCTACGTACTAGCAAACGTATCCTAGCCTTGCGTGGCATTTCTTTGTTTTGATTACACAGGGGTTGTAGCGTGGCGAAGTGTTCATCGCTCGCCTAGCAGATCTAATCAATATGAGCGAGGGGGCGAAGCCACCCTTACAAACATAGAGGTATTAATCGCCCCGGATTAACACAGTAACAACTAAAATTGTTGGCTAGGTCCATGAAGAGACTGAAATTTTGCGTATTACTATCCGATGGAGTTAAATATATTTTACATTGTAAGACAAATAGCTAGAAAGAGCTCTATGCACGACTTATTGATATAATTAATACAATAATAAATTACATAGGCCTGCGAAGGTTTTCATTGACTTGAAATTTTTACGTGTTCTATGGTATTCTGTACGTTGAATCCGAAAATGAAATCCGTTTTCTCCACCGCCGACAGATTTTTCACTGAACATCATATGTAACTTTTGCTTGTTTGTTTTTCTTATAGCAAAGCCACATCGGGTTATCTGCTGTGTCCACCGAGGAGAATCGACACCCTGATTTTAGCATTGCAACTCCTTAGGCTAACAGCTGTCCCAGCGGGGAACATATATGCACTTTTACACAAGTGAGTCATTTTCATTAAAATTCGTTAAAAAGTCTGTAGAATAAATTTCAAACAATCTATAAAGTAAGGGTTAAATAATCTGTAAAATACAGTGTTAAATAATCTGTAAAGTGAGGGTTAAATAATCTGTAAAATACAGTGTTAAACAATCTGTAAAGTAGAGGTTAAATAATCTGTAAAATAAAGTGTTAAACAATCTGTAAAGTAAGGGTTAAATAATCTGTAAAATACAGTGTTAAATAATCTGTAAAGTAAGGGTTAAATAATCTGTAAAATACAGTGTTAATTAATCTGTAAAATAAGAGTTAGATAATCTGTAAAATACAGTGTTAAATAATCTGTAAAGTAAGGGTTAAATAATCTGTAAAATACAGTGTTAAATAATCTGTAAAATACAGTGTTAAATAATCTGTAAAGTAAGGGTTAAATAATCTGTAAAATACAGTGTTAGATAATCTGTAAAGTAAGAGTTAAATAATCTGTAAAATACAGTGTTAAATAATCTGTAAAGTAAGAGTTAAATAATCTGTAAAGTAAGAGTTAAATAATCTGTAAAATACAGTGTTAAACAATCTGTAAAATACAGTGATGAACAATCTGTAAAGTAGGGTTAAATAATCTGTAAAATACAGTGTTAAACAATCTGTAAAGTGAGGGTTAAATAATCTGTAAAATACAGTGTTAAATAATCTGTAAAGTAAGAGTTAAATAATCTGTAAAATACAGTGTTAAATAATCTGTAAAGTAAGAGTTAAATAATCTGTAAAGTAAGAGTTAAATAATCTGTAAAATACAGTGTTAAACAACTGTAAAGTAAGGGTTAAATAATCTGTAAAATACAGTGTTAGATAATCTGTAAAGTAGAGGTTAAATAATCTGTAAAATAAAGTGTTAAACAATCTGTAAAGTAAGGGTTAAATAATCTGTAAAATAAAGTGTTAAACAATCTGTAAAGTAAGGGTTAAATAATCTGTAAAATACAGTGTTAAATAATCTGTAAAATAAGAGTTAGATAATCTGTAAAATACAGTGTTAAATAATCTGTAAAGTAAGGGTTAAATAATCTGTAAAATACAGTGTTAAATAATCTGTAAAATACAGTGTTAAATAATCTGTAAAGTAAGGGTTAAATAATCTGTAAAATACAGTGTTAAATAATCTGTAAAATACAGTGTTAAATAATCTGTAAAGTAAGGGTTAAATAATCTGTAAAATACAGTGTTAGATAATCTGTAAAGTAAGAGTTAAATAATCTGTAAAATACAGTGTTAAATAATCTGTAAAGTAAGAGTTAAATAATCTGTAAAGTAAGAGTTAAATAATCTGTAAAATACAGTGTTAAACAATCTGTAAAATACAGTGATGAACAATCTGTAAAGTAGGGGTTAAATAATCTGTAAAATACAGTGTTAAACAATCTGTAAAGTGAGGGTTAAATAATCTGTAAAATACAGTGTTAAATAATCTGTAAAGTAAGAGTTAAATAATCTGTAAAATACAGTGTTAAATAATCTGTAAAATAAGAGTTAGATAATCTGTAAAATACAGTGTTAAATAATCTGTAAAGTAAGGGTTAAATAATCTGTAAAATACAGTGTTAAATAATCTGTAAAATACAGTGTTAAATAATCTGTAAAGTAAGGGTTAAATAATCTGTAAAATACAGTGTTAAATAATCTGTAAAATACAGTGTTAAATAATCTGTAAAGTAAGGGTTAAATAATCTGTAAAATACAGTGTTAGATAATCTGTAAAGTAAGAGTTAAATAATCTGTAAAATACAGTGTTAAATAATCTGTAAAGTAAGAGTTAAATAATCTGTAAAGTAAGAGTTAAATAATCTGTAAAATACAGTGTTAAACAATCTGTAAAATACAGTGATGAACAATCTGTAAAGTAGGGGTTAAATAATCTGTAAAATACAGTGTTAAACAATCTGTAAAGTGAGGGTTAAATAATCTGTAAAATACAGTGTTAAATAATCTGTAAAGTAAGAGTTAAATAATCTGTAAAATACAGTGTTAAATAATCTGTAAAGTAAGAGTTAAATAATCTGTAAAGTAAGAGTTAAATAATCTGTAAAATACAGTGTTAAACAATCTGTAAAGTAAGGGTTAAATAATCTGTAAAATACAGTGTTAGATAATCTGTAAAGTAGAGGTTAAATAATCTGTAAAATAAAGTGTTAAACAATCTGTAAAGTAAGGGTTAAATAATCTGTAAAATAAAGTGTTAAACAATCTGTAAAGTAAGGGTTAAATAATCTGTAAAATACAGTGTTAAATAATCTGTAAAATAAGAGTTAGATAATCTGTAAAATACAGTGTTAAATAATCTGTAAAGTAAGGGTTAAATAATCTGTAAAATACAGTGTTAAATAATCTGTAAAATACAGTGTTAAATAATCTGTAAAGTAAGGGTTAAATAATCTGTAAAATACAGTGTTAAATAATCTGTAAAATACAGTGTTAAATAATCCTGTAAAGTAAGGGTTAAATAATCTGTAAAATACAGTGTTAGATAATCTGTAAAGTAAGAGTTAAATAATCTGTAAAATACAGTGTTAAATAATCTGTAAAGTAAGAGTTAAATAATCTGTAAAGTAAGAGTTAAATAATCTGTAAAATACAGTGTTAAACAATCTGTAAAATACAGTGATGAACAATCTGTAAAGTAGGGTTAAATAATCTGTAAAAAATACAGTGTTAAACAATCTGTAAAGTGAGGGTTAAATAATCTGTAAAAAATACAGTGTTAAATAATCTGTAAAGTAAGAGTTAAATAATCTGTAAAATACAGTGTTAAATAATCTGTAAAATAAGAGTTAGATAATCTGTAAAATACAGTGTTAAATAATCTGTAAAGTAAGGGTTAAATAATCTGTAAAATACAGTGTTAAATAATCTGTAAAATACAGTGTTAAATAATCTGTAAAGTAAGGGTTAAATAATCTGTAAAATACAGTGTTAAATAATCTGTAAAATACAGTGTTAAATAATCTGTAAAGTAAGGGTTAAATAATCTGTAAAATACAGTGTTAGATAATCTGTAAAGTAAGAGTTAAATAATCTGTAAAATACAGTGTTAAATAATCTGTAAAGTAAGAGTTAAATAATCTGTAAAGTAAGAGTTAAATAATCTGTAAAATACAGTGTTAAACAATCTGTAAAATACAGTGATGAACAATCTGTAAAGTAGGGTTAAATAATCTGTAAAATACAGTGTTAAACAATCTGTAAAGTGAGGGTTAAATAATCTGTAAAATACAGTGTTAAATAATCTGTAAAGTAAGAGTTAAATAATCTGTAAAATACAGTGTTAAATAATCTGTAAAGTAAGAGTTAAATAATCTGTAAAGTAAGAGTTAAATAATCTGTAAAATACAGTGTTAAACAATCTGTAAAGTAAGGGTTAAATAATCTGTAAAATACAGTGTTAGATAATCTGTAAAGTAGAGGTTAAATAATCTGTAAAATAAAGTGTTAAACAATCTGTAAAGTAAGGGTTAAATAATCTGTAAAATACAGTGTTAAATAATCTGTAAAGTAAGGGTTAAATAATCTGTAAAATACAGTGTTAAATAATCTGTAAAATAAGAGTTAGATAATCTGTAAAATACAGTGTTAAATAATCTGTAAAGTAAGGGTTAAATAATCTGCAAAATACAGTGTTAAATAAGCTGTAAAATACAGTGTTAAATAATCTGTAAAGTAAGGGTTAAATAATCTGTAAAATACAGTGTTAAATAATCTGTAAAGTAAGAGTTAAATAATCTGTAAAGTAAGAGTTAAATAATCTGTAAAATACAGTGTTAAATAATCTGTAAAGTAAGAGTTAAATAATCTGTAAAATACAGTGTTAAACAATCTGTAAAGTAAGGGTTAAATAATCTGTAAAATACAGTGTTAAACAATCTGTAAAGTAGGGGTTAAATAATCTGTAAAATACAGTGTTAAACACTCTGTAAAGTAAGGGTTAAATAATCTGTAAAATACAGTGTTAAATAATCTGTAAAGTAAGAGTTAAATAATCTGTAAAGTAAGAGTTAAATAATCTGTAAAATACAGTGTTAAACAATCTGTAAAGTAGGGGTTAAATAATCTGTAAAGTAAGGGTTAAATAATCTGTAAAATACAGTGTTAAATAATCTGTAAAGTAAGAGTTAAATAATCTGTAAAATACAGTGTTAAACAATCTGTAAAGTAAGGGTTAAATAATCTGTAAAATACGGTGTTAAACAATCTGTAAAGTAGAGGTTAAATAATCTGTAAAATACAGTGTTAAACACTCTGTAAAGTAAGGGTTAAATAATCTGTAAAATACAGTGTTAAATAATCTGTAAAGTAAGAGTTAAATAATCTGTAAAGTAAGAGTTAAATAATCTGTAAAATACAGTGTTAAACAATCTGTAAAGTAGGGGTTAAATAATCTGTAAAATACAGTGTTAAACAATCTGTAAAGTGAGGGTTAAATAATCTGTAAAATACAGTGTTAAATAATCTGTAAAGTAAGGGTTAATAATCTGTAAAATACAGTGTTAAACAATCTGTAAAGTATGGGTTAAATAAGCTGTAAAATAAGGGTTAGACAGATTGTGACTTAAGCATTTACAGAAGATTTTCAAACACATTTTCACATAAGAGCTTTGACGAAAAGCTACACAATAGGATATCTGCTCCGAACTTTAACCTTATAAACTTTCTAGCGTACTGTTGCGCCATCGAGGACATAAGTAAAGATATTTATATTTCATATACGTAAGATTTTTCGTTTCTCTTGGTGAGTAGAATTTCTAAATTTTAATTTGTTTGAAAGTTACAATTTTTATAAACTCGAAAATAGATGACGAAACATAAAAAATAAAATCATCACCAGGTGAAAAACGTTTCCAAAATAACTCAGCTTACAAAACCATTTCATAAAATTTTAATAATTAAATAAGATATAATAAAACGATGAAATATATAACGCAAAAATAAGAAGTCTCAGTTTATCTTCCATCGCATTACATGGAATTACATTTTACGTTTTTCACATGTTTTTCATAATTATTTTAGCTCTGAAAATATTCCATCAAATTTGGCCGAAAAATGCGCATCATTCTATTTAAAACAACAAAAATTTACGAAGTCCAAGCTTTGTTGCTCTCTCAAAAAATACATCAGAAACAAAATTAAAAAAGGACTGTTTACGACTTTACATTTTATTCCTCCGCTAACTTAGTTAGTTCTTTTCAGACATTTTTCAGACACGTTTCTTATAATTAAAGTTTTTAATAATCAACACTCTGTGGAATGCTTATAAAGAACAAAGAAACCTAAGTTAACATCACAATAAAAAAGATCTCAGTGCATTTTTGAGAAAATCAAAGTAGAACAAGTTAAACTACAATTTGGCTCTCAAAACATCAAGGATACAATCTCTATTTGAATAATCTCTTCCTTTAGATTATAGGATAAATTTTGCAGTTAAATTATAGTTTAAATTTTAGAAAACCAAGGGTAAATTCTGTAGCTGAACGACACTTTAATTTAGAAAAAATCTCACCGTATGTATTTGTTCCTATTATAATTGACTCGCAACTTCATATTGGTAATAACACCCCTAAAAATCCAAACACAGGTTTGATCCCGTTTGTAAGCGTTATGTAATTATTAGGCCCAGCATGGCCAGGTGGTTAAGGCACTCGACTCGCTTTCTGAGGATCGCGGATTCCAATCCCTGTCACACCAAGCATGGTTGCCGTTTCAGCCGTGATAGCGTTATAACGTTGCGGTCAATCCCACTGTTCGTTGATAAAAGAGTAGCCCAAGAGTTGGCAGTGAATGGTGATGACTAGCTGCCTTCCCTCCAATCTTACACTGCTAAATTAGGGACGACTAAAGCAGATAACTCTCGTGTAGCTTTGCGCGAAATTTAAAAGAAACAGACACAAATTGTAATCTAGTGTTGCGCCCGCAAGCATGAACCTTAACTACGAGGGCTAATTTCCCTCAAGTCAGAAGTGGTGCTTTGGGAAACAGGTTTATAATGTCTACCGTAGCAGCTAGCAAAATAGAAACTAATACTAAAGTTTCGAGCACGAAACGGAAAGAAAGAAACGGACATTACAAAAGAAAAATCCATGATGAAGAACAAAAAATTACCACTTTAATTTCACGATAATAAAACGAAACTCAGTGTCAGCTCAGGTGTAAAACAAGTAATTGTAATTCGATCAAACTTGATCATCCTTGCAATGAGTTTATTAAAGTAGCTTAACTTACTTGGATGAAGGTCAGAATGTTAAACTAAGTAAGGATTGAATAACATCCCATTTGTGTTATTCTGTCCAGAATTGGCTGTACTAAATAACGGTATTTCACTGTAGAAATCAGACGATGTGATTTGGATAGATTGAAGTTGTTTGGTAGTAGAAAACAATCTGAAATCTTTATAAAAATAAATTTAAATTTTTTGGTATTAATTAATTTTCTATGAATGTATAAAGCTTCCCCCTCTCCTTAATAAACATTAATATTTTTTTTCGAAAGAGGACCAAAGGTCTCCTGGAGGGTCACCTGTTTTAACCATTCACACCACTATAGTGTGTTGTCGGTCAGTCAGTAGACACTAAAATGACGTCACATTAGGGGCATTTAACGTTGTAATTGGTACCGTCGTGACGTCAGTGAAACATGCGCATGCTAGGAATCACGAGAAGAATTATGCACTCTGTAGGCTGCAATACGGCATGAAATATGAACTTCAAAAGCAAGGAATAAAAACATTTGTTATACTAAACGTTGGTTTGAATTACTCTTGGAAAAAACACTTTCGAGAAACCTACGGCAAAATATCTAGTAAACATAATATGCTTATAACACAATAACATTTTGTGCTTTAAAACAAATTAACCAAAAGTTTCGACAGAAATACATACCTGAAAAAGTTCAGATGAAAACCTGATGATTTCTGATGTAAAAATAACAATAATCAAAAAACTTAAACTAGCTGAGCTCTTGTTACGGAACTGATAGAAAAAAAAGATTTTGAAATATACTCTTCAAAAAAAGAAACGCAAAAGGGATATTTTTTTTTTTAAAGAGAAATATATGTAATAATATTACAAGCTCAGAGTATGTGATGTTACACGTGTTAAGGCACTGATTGTCAGACCAAAATGACAATAAAAGTTGTGCACTTTGAAAACGGAGGAAAACATCGGATTTTTCGCCAAAACGCATTCATGTCCAATAAATGTGTTTGAGAGATCTGCATGTTCTGCAAGTGCAATATGTGCAAAATCCCTATAAAAGTGACGGGTTCTCGGTTTCCATAGCTCAGTGTTAGGCCACCGACACGCAATACAGTTACGCCAAGACTGACTGAAGCACAACGCAACAACCCCATTGGTCGCTTTGAAGCAGGCGAATCTCGATCAGATGTTGCCAGAGCTGTGAATGTCCACCCAAGCACCATCACAAGGCTATGGAATCGTCACCAACAATATGGATCAACCCGTGACCGTCCACGATCTGGCAGATCTCGTCTGACCACACCCGCACAAGATCGCTACATCCGGTTATGTCACCTTCGGGATAGGACCACCACTGCGGCGTCTACTGCCTCAACCATACCAGAGCTGCGTAGGATTTCTGATCAGACCGTACGCAACCGTCGACGAGATTCTCAGGCCCCATGTGCAACCCATCATGGTGAACGTCAATGACGTTTTTCAGCATGACAACGCCCGTCCTCACACAGCCCGACTCACCACTGTCTTATTGAAACACCACAACATCAACGTTCTTCCCTGGCCCTCCAGATCACCAGATTTAAACTCCATCGAACATCGTTGGGACGAGTTGGACCGACGTCTGCGACGGCGACAACCTCAACCGCGGACTCTACCTCAGCTTGCAGCAGCTTTGCAGGCTGAGTGGACAGCCATTCCACAAGATGTGATTCGTCATCTCATCGCTTCCTTGAGCAGGAGATGCCAAGCAGTTATTGATGCTCACGGGGGGGGGCATACTCGTTATTGACGTTGAGTGACGTTAAACTTCAACTAGTGAGCGTGGACTTCGCCTTTGCAGACTTTGATGTTCAGCAGTGAATGTGCAAAGTTTCACACATGTCATACAGAACTACCGGAATAAACTTGTTAACAATATGTCTCATATTTTGCCTTTTGCGTTTCTTTTTTTGAAGAGTATATATTCTAATACGAGCTTCATTGACGTAAGTAAATAGACAAGAAAATTCTCGTGTCTATCAAAGTAATGCAACCTAAGCCTAAAAAAAGTTTTATTATTAAGTAAAAGATTTAAAGAGATTCTCTTATCTGTTGTGAAGCTGCATAATATTACATTCAAGTAAAGAGTAGAACAAACGTTAAAAAATGTTCAGAGAGTTTATAATATTCTAACTTGTTTCGGTTTTGAAAGGAAAAGAAACATATGCATTGTAATACAGATAATTTCGTATCAAATGGCATGACGAAATTTGGTGTAAAGATGTCTTCTTTATTACGTAGAAGCTGTATTTATAGCGCCCTCTAAAGTACAGTTAAAAAGTTAGTGACATTTGAAATGCTCCTTGCAGCTGTTACAATTCTTTGGAGTTTTGAGTTTGTAACAGCTGTTGGAGCTCTTTACGGTCTACTGTTTGCATAGATAACACACCACGAGTTTAAGGTGTTTGATTCGAATTATAAAGGTCTTGAAACCATCTTTTTTTTTTTGTAGATTGCGAGTTTGTTTCTGTTACAATACTTCTAATAAATGACTTGCGTGTCTGACTTTGAGATTCGTTGAGGCAAAGGTAACATACAGTAGTTACCATGTTTCCAAACTTATAAAATGGAGAATGTTAGTCGACGAAAGAAAATGTAAAGTGAGATACACACACACACACACACAGAGAAGATATAAATCTCGTGGCAAAAAACGTGTAACTTAAAGTACAACAAATTTAATATATAATACATGATATCTAAATGTTTTTTTGTTTAATTCGCTGTACATGGCCCGGTATGGCCAAGTGTATTAAGGCGTTCGACTCATCTTCCGAGAGTCGCGGGTTCGAATCCCGGTCGCACCAAACCGTGGGTGCGTTATAATGTGACGGTCAATCCCACTATGCGTTGGTAAAAAAAAAGTAGTCCACGAGTTGGCGGTGGGTGGTGATGATGACTAGCTGCCTTCCCTCTAGTCTTACACTGCTAAATTAGGGACGGCTAGCGCAGGTAGCCCTCGAGTAGTTTTGCGCGAAAATGAAAAACAAACAATTCCCTGAACTTTAAGTTATATATTTGTTTTACCAGGAGATTAATACCTTCTATCCGTATTTATATATTTTTTAATGTTCTGTAACTTAAACAAGCAAACATTTAGATTACATGGATTATTTATCTACTCTACGTATGTCTGAAAGAAATATAATTCTCAAATTTTGGCTATGAACTTAAATAAAATAAACTTACATCTTTCTCCTTGCTTGTTTGTTTTGGAATTTCGCACAAAGCTACTCGAGGGCTATCTGTGTTAGCCGTCCCTAATTTAGCAGTGTAAGACTAGAGGGAAGGCAGCTAGTCATCGCCACCCACCGCCAACTCTTGGGCTACTCTTTTACCAACGAATAGTGGGATTGACCGTCACATTATACACCCCCACGGCTGGGAGGGCGAGCATGTTTAGCGCGACGCGGGCTCGAACCCGCGACCCTCGGATTACGAGCCGCACGCCTTACATCTTTCTCCCCGAAACAAAATCATTCATCAGTAACTAACTTTGTAGCACCAATCTTCATCATCAATTCGTATCAGGTAACATATTAAGTAACAACTGTAACAACACGTTTACCAAGATCGCCGGAAAACAATATTTTCGAGATATACTTATCTGTCACTCAGTTCAAAGTCAGAAAACATCCCGAAATGTAGCCACATGACTAGAGGCCAGGGAATATTTCTCACGCAACAATTACAAGTAGTTTCATATGAGTTTAATTACTGGTTTACAGCAGTTACAAAAGGAAACTGTTTTTATTTCAACAATAAAACTTTCCGATCTTCCGAGGGTCGCGGGTTCGAATCCCGGTCGCACCAAACCGGGATTTGTGGATTTAAGTTAATAATGAGTGAGCAATGTGCTTATTAAATTAGTGAAGTAAAATGAAGTTTTAGCTGTTTGCACAAACCAATACGTGTGGTTGGTAGAGTCTGTTTATCTATTTTATATCCTATAAGGAAAACAACTAGACAAATTTAAATTGTGGTAAATGTGCGAAACGTTTGGGTACAATTGGAAATGTCTAGGAAAATAATGGTTTCATAGAATGGTGTTTGTTGATTGTGGAACTATTTGAATTTTATATTAATTTTATCCTGTTAATGTTAGCTTCAAGTTTTAATATAGTGGCATTCTATTCGAAGAACTTGTGGTTGTTTTTTATCCGTCATGTTTGTTCGTTTGTTTTTGAATTTCGCGCGCAGCTACATGAAGGCTATCTGCGCTAGCCGTCCCTAATTTCGCAGTATAAGACTAGAGAAAAAGCAGCTAGTCATCACAACCCACCGCCAACTCATGGGCTACTCTTTTAGCTAAGGAGTAATGGGATTGACCTTAACTTTATAACGCCCCCAAGACTGAAAGACTAAGCACATTTGGTGTGACAAGGATTCGAATCCGCGATCCTCAAATTACGAGTCAACCACCTGGCCATGACGGGCTTTTATCCGTCATGGACGTTAGAAGTGGGGGAGGAGTTGATTGTTATACATAATTTTCTGAAAATGAGTTTAAATTTCATTTCAGGCCCGTTGCGGCTACATTGATCTGCCAGAACTTCCCAAATTCCTGTTAGTGATATGCTGATAGTTTCTACATACAGGATAATGCTAATGATTAGGTTTCCTTTGTTTGATGGTGCGTTTTTGTGGATTTATTTGTTCAACGCGACTTGTCTGTGCATTTTGTAATTCGTTAGTAATTTGTGTAACTAGTAGAATAGGAAGTTGATATATATTAGTAAAGTATTGAGTTAGATGCGCAATTTGTTTCACCAATATTCTTTGTGGTGTATGCAGCATATTCTAAACTTAGAGACTTTTAGACTTTCTTTACTGGTGAATTACATGATTATAAACCTGATGAATTGATTTCCGCTCTGTGGTGTTTTTCTGCTGGGAATTTTAATGGTAAAGCCTTGGAAAATAGGGTTCGTATGATGCTGACATTTTATAAAGTTGTTCGGTAAGTACTCTCATTTTAAGGTTTCAATTTGATGTCTTAGTTTATTTATTAGGTGTAAGGATCTTGTTTGTTCGTCTTGACTATTAACTCGCATAAACGCCACCTACTCACCCACTCCAAAATAAAGGCTGAGGTAAGGTCGTGACTGTAGTATCTACAGATGTTGGCCCAGCATGGCCAGGTGGTTAGGGCTCTCGATTCGAAATCTGAGTATCGCTGGTTCGAATCCGTCACAGGGAAAGCAGCTAGTCATCACCACCCACCGTCAACTCTTGGGCTACTCTTTTACCAACGAATAGTATAAATAAATAAAAGCCAATTCAAGACAATATATGGACATTGCCCTGAAAAGGGCCGAAGTGGGTTACTCTGACCATTGAGCACTACAACTACAACATAGTAGTAGTTGATACGAAAGTAAGGATGGAGGAAGAGATCTTGTGCACCTGTCCCTCCTGGATATCAAAATTTCCAACAAATACCCACTAAGAAGAAGCAGAAAAATCCGTCACACCAAACAAACTTGTGCTTTCAGCCGCTGGGGCGTTACAATGTGACGGTCAATCTCACTATTCGTTGGTAAAAGAGTAGCCCAAGAGTTGGCGGTGGGTGGTGATGACTAGCTGCCTTCCCTCTAGTCTTACACTGCAAATTAAGGACGGCTAGCGCAGATAGCTCTCGTGTAGCTTTGCGCGAAACTCAAAAACAAACAAACAGATTTACGTTGACTTTAATGCAATGTTAACAACTGGTACTTATGTCTACTTAAAATTAATTTACAATTAATGACGCAATCTAAATAAATTAAGACGTCACGAAAAGACATGAAAAATCGCAAATATGGTAACAGGTAGTAGTTTAACGTATATCGCTGTGCTATGTGTTATTGTGACTAGTGAAGATACACTGTTTCATGACGTAATTATAAATTAAAAGTAATTAATACGCAGGTCACGTGAAGGTGACGTTGGTAATTTAGCTGACGTATTCCGAAACATTAACGCGAATGGTAAAACAATCCCTCATTTTATACCACTAACCAGAGGAAGGGAGCTAGTTAGTAGCATCCACCGCCACAAGGGCTTTGTTAAGCTTTGGAGAAAACAGAGAGATTGACTGTATTGCACTTTTATTAAGCATCCACAGCTGAAAGTGCAGAGCGTATTGAGTGACGTAACGACACAAACCTTGGACTTTCATATCTGTATTGTTTGTTTGTTTGTTTTGTAATGTCGCCTAAAGCTACTCGAGGGCTATCTGTGCTAGCCGTCCCTAATTTAGCAGTGTAAGACTAGAGGGAAGGCAGCTAGTCATCACCACCCACCGCCAACTCTTGGGCTACTCTTTTACCAACGAATAGTGGGATTGACCGTCACATTATACATCCCCACGGCTGGGAGGGCGAGCATGTTTAGCGCGACGCGGGCGCGAACCCGCAACCCTCGGATTACGAGCCGCACGCCTTACATCTTTCTCCCCGAAACAAAATCATTCATCAGTAACTAACTTTGTAGCACCAATCTTCAACATCAATTCGTATCAGGTAACATATTAAGTAACAACTGTAACAACACGTTTACCAAGATCGCCGGAAAACAATATTTTCGAGATATACTTATCTGTCACTCAGTTCAAAGTCAGAAAACATCCCGAAATGTAGCCACATGACTAGAGGCCAGGGAATATTTCTCACGCAACAATTACAAGTAGTTTCATATGAGTTTAATTACTGGTTTACAGCAGTTACAAAAGGAAACTGTTTTTTATTTCAACAATAAAACTTTCCGATCTTCCGAGGGTTTGCGGGTTCGAATCCCGGTCGCACCAAACCGGGATTTGTGGATTTAAGTTAATAATGAGTGAGCAATGTGCTTATTAAATTAGTGAAGTAAAAATGAAGTTTTAGCTGTTTGCACAAACCAATACGTGTGGTTGGTAGGGTCTGTTTATCTATTTTATATCCTATAAGGAAAACAACTAGACAAATTTAAATTGTGGTAAATGTGCGAAACGTTTGGGTACAATTGGAAATGTCTAGGAAAATAATGGTTTCATAGAATGGTGTTTGTTGATTGTGGAACTATTTGAATTTTATATTAATTTTATCCTGTTAATGTTAGCTTCAAGTTTTAATATAGTGGCATTCTATTCGAAGAACTTGTGGTTGTTTTTTATCCGTCATGTTTGTTCGTTTGTTTTTGAATTTCGCGCGCAGCTACATGAAGGCTATCTGCGCTAGCCGTCCCTAATTTCGCAGTATAAGACTAGAGAAAAGGCAGCTAGTCATCACAACCCACCGCCAACTCATGGGCTACTCTTTTAGCTAAGGAGTAATGGGATTGACCTTAACTTTATAACGCCCCCAAGACTGAAAGACCAAGCACATTTGGTGTGATAAGGATTCGAATCCGCGATCCTCAAATTACGAGTCAACCACCTGGCCATGCCGGGCTTTTATCCGTCATGGACGTTAGAAGTGGGGGAGGAGTTGATTGTTATACATAATTTTCTGAAAATGAGTTTAAATTTCATTTCAGGCCCGTTGTGGCTACATTTATCTGCCAGAACTTCCCAAATTCCTGTTAGTGATATGCTGATAGTTTCTACATACAGGATAATGCTAATGATTAGGTTTCCTTTGTTTGATGGTGCGTTTTTGTGGATTTATTTGTTCAACGCGACTTGTCTGTGCATTTTGTAATTCGTTAGTAATTTGTGTAACTAGTAGAATAGGAAGTTGATATATATTGGTAAAGTATTGAGTTAGATGCGCAATTTGTTTCACCAATATTCTTTGTGGTGTATGCAGCATATTCTAAACTTAGGAGACTTTTTAGACTTTCTTTACTGGTGAATTACATGATTATAAACCTGATGAATTGATTTCCGCTCTGTGGTGTTTTTCTGCTGGGAATTTTAATGGTAAAGCCTTGGAAAATAGGGTTCGTATGATGCTGACATTTTATAAAGTTGTTCGGTAAGTACTCTCATTTTAAGGTTTCAATTTGATGTCTTAGTTTATTTATTAGGTGTAAGGATCTTGTTTGTTCGTCTTGACTATTAACTCGCATAAACGCCACCTACTCACCCACTCCAAAAAAAAGGCTGAGGTAAGGTAGTGACTGTAGTATCTACAGATGTTGGCCCAGCATGGCCAGGTGGTTAGGGCTCTCGATTCGAAATCTGAGTATCGCTGGTTCGAATCCGATGCTTGATAAAAGTGCAATACAGTCAATCTCTCTGTTTTCTCCAAAGCTTAACAAAGCCCTTGTGGCGGTGGATGCTACTAACTAGCTCCCTTCCTCTGGTTAGTGGTATAAAATGAGGGATTGTTTTACCATTCGCGTTAATGTTTCGGAATACGTCAGCTAAATTACCAACGTCACCTTCACGTGACCTGCGTATTAATTACTTTTAATTTATAATTACGTCATGAAACAGTGTATCTTCACTAGTCACAATAACACATAGCACAGCGATATACGTTAAACTATTACCTGTTACCATATTTACGATTTTTAATGTCTTTTCGTGACGTCTTAGTTTATTTAGATTGCGTCATTAATTGTAAATTAATTTTAAGTAGACATAAGTACCAGTTGTTAACATTGCATTAAAGTCAACGTAAATCTGTTTGTTTGTTTTTGAGTTTCGCGCAAAGCAACACGAGAGCTATCTGCGCTAGCCGTCCTTAATTTAGCAGTGTAACACTAGAGGGAAGACAGCTAGTCATCACCCACTTCTAACTTTTAGGCTACTCTTTTACCAACGAATAGTGAGATTGACCGTCACATTGTAACGCCCCAGCGGCTGAAAGCACAAGTTTGTTTGGTGTGACGAATTTTTCTGCTTCTTCTTTGTGGGTATTTGTTGGAAGTTTTGATACCCAGGAGAGACAGGTGCACAAGACCTCTTCCTCCATCCTCACTTTCATATCAACTACTACTATGTTGTAGTTGTAGTGCTCAATGGTCAGAGTAACCCATAGCACTTCGGCCCTTTTCAGGGCAATGTCCATATATTGTCTTAAATTGGCTTTTATTTATTTATACTATTCGTTGGTAAAAGAGTAGCCCAAGAGTTGACGGTGGGTGGTGATGACTAGCTGCTTTCCCTGTGACGGATTCGAACCAGTGACACTCAGATTTCGAATCGAGAGCCCTAACCACCTGGCCATGCCAGGCCACCAATCACGACGGCTTGTGCGTTCTCGATGATACAAAATTGCATTATACTAAAGTAGGTATCGCTTATGATAATTGCTGTTCCACAATTCCTGTTTCTTTTTGGTCTGTTTTATTTTGTGCTCTTGTTGTTCATCCAAATTTTTCATGTGTTCAAAGTGTGGGCTTTTTGGAGTTGTCGAACCAACGCCACCTTTGCTTTCACATGGTGATGCTGTCTGAAAGGTTTATCCACATAACTTCTTTAGAAACTTTAAGAAACTTTGTGCACTTTAATCTTATTAAACAAAATTCCTGAACCTCTTCACCCAATCATTTCCCATTGTTGACACACGTGACACGTACGTATAAATTCAAGTTCATGGAATGAAACATTTTTGTGTTTAGAACTCGTTTCGGTCGTGAATAATGTGTTTTCGTATTTGAAATGGTTTAGTTCAGTTCTGAGCACTGTTTGAAAGAAACCATTACTTTTACACGAGAGTCGCATGAAGTAAAAATTATGGACGTCACGTCTCGTGCTTCAAGGCCGAATAAAATAGTTTTTTTTTTAAACAAAGAATTTGCTGTTGTAAATTGTGTAAAGATGTTTAATTCCGATATTTTGTGCAGCGCATGTCCTAGTAGTTTACGAAACATAAGTCTCTCTTTAATAAGAAAAACACTTTTTCATATTTTTTTTTTTGCACTTTAAATAAAAAAAATTCTGGTTTCTTACAGCATCAGGCCTGATATGGCCGTGTGGTTAAGGCGAGCGACTTGTAATCTGAGGTTCGAGGGTTCGATTCCCTGTCGCACCAAACATGCTCGTCTTTTAGCAGTGGGGGCGTGATAATGTGACGGTCGATCCCACTATTCGTTGGTAAAAGAGTAGTTCAAGAGTTGGCGGTGGGTGGTGATGAATAGCTGTCTTCCCTCTAGTCTTACAATGACAAATTAAGGACGGCTAGCACAGATAGCTCTCGTGTAAAATTCTATGTTAAATATAATCAATTCAGCATCTTATCTAACATTAAAATCCAGCTACAACAACAATGAGAACGGAAGCAACTTCTGCTTGAGTTGAGAGTTTATGACGTTAAAAATGGGTACAATATACACTTCCCATTATGTGCGCATGTCTCTGAGTTCACTGACAACGTAGTACGTACGCGGTTAAAATTACTTGGAAATCGGTTAACACAATTATTTGAAGTATGCAACACCAGACTCAAGTGAGAAGCCAAGTTACTATATGTGCGTGTTTGTGTTTACTTATAGAAAAGCCACATCGGGCTATCTGCTGAGACCAACGAGGGGAATCGAACACCTGATTTTAGCGTTGTAACTCCGTAGACATACCGCTGTACTAGAGGCGGGGGCCGGGTTCCTATCCAATTTATTAATTTAAATAATCACTATTTACGTAGATCATGCTGTATCGTAAATTACTATTGTACTCAAAACTATTAAGACAAACTTTTAATGCCTGGCACAGATTATACGAGTTTTCTTTTAATAATCCAATTAACTTAATAAAATTATTAAATGAGTATATATTACTCCCACACAGGGGACACTTCCTTACCGGGGTCAGCGCGAGCGAGAATACAGAACATGTATTTGCACAGGCGAACATGTTCTTTGGGGCGTACTCACGTAGAATTCTTATAATGACGGCCCGGCACGGCCAGGTGGCTGAGGAACTCGACTCGTAATCTGAGGGTCTCAAGTTCGAACCCCTGTCACACCAAACGTCCTTGCCCTTTCATCCGTGGGGGCGTTATATGTGACGATCAATCCCACTATTCGTTGATAAAAGAGTAGCCCAAGAGTTGGCTGTGGGTGGTGATGACTAGCTGCCTTCCCTCTAGTCTAACACTGTTAAATTAAGGACCGCTAGCGCAGATAGCCCTCGTGTAGCTTTGCGCGAAATTCAAAACAAAGAAACCAATACATTAGTATATATTCGTAGCTTTATCTGTTTACAAGTTGGAAATCTATTACGTTTTTCTTGCTGTACTGGTAAGCATTTTGTGAATTTAGTAGAACATATTGCTTTAACTTTAGTCTTTTGTTTTACCCTTTAAACTGCCCTTGTGTGTAGCAACAACAGCCATATAAACTTTTAAAGAAAAGCTTTATAGCACATGGTGATTTTCTTCCTGGACAGATAGCACCACGTTTTAGAGTTGTTTGTAAGCGCGTAAATGTTCAGCCGCTGTAAAAAAAAGACACACTAAACTAGTCGTTGTTGTGTTATTCATTTGTAATAACCATAGTAACTTGGAATGGAACACAACGATAACACTGTTTTACTCTCCAAAGACTTTGGCGCACGCGACTTCGATAGTCAATTTACCATACGTAAAGCGTTGAGGATAAAGATAAATTAGTGTTATGAATACGTTCACGGGAAAAAAAAACACTTTTTGTGACGTTTGAGAAGATATACCATGTTTCACCTCACTACATTAAGCTTGAATTGAAGTTTTTACGTACACTAAAGCAACACAAAGATGTGTGTGTGTGTGTTTTCTTAGAGCAAAGCCACATGAGGCTATCTGCTGAGCCCACCGAGGGGAATCGAACCCCTGTGTTTAGTCTTGCAAATCCGTAGACATACCGCTGTACTAGCGGGGAGCAACACAAAGATACTTAGTCTCATATATGAGAATGTCTGAAAACTGAATTTTTTTTTTTCGTGAAAATAATGGTTTTTATTACTTACCATCTTTCATTTCACATTTTAGTACGTTTTCTAAGCTTATAAGTTCATTACATCATATAACTATATGATTTCCTGCTTTATTTTCTTAACGGGGATTTTTTCTCGTGTCACGCCCGGCATGGCTAGGTGGGTTAAGGCGCGCGACTCGTAATCTGAGGGTCTCGGGTTCGCATACCTGTCGCACCAAACATGCTCGCCTTTTCAGCCATGGGGGAGTTATTATGTGATGTTCAATCTCACTATTCGTTGGTAAAAGAGTCGCCCCAAAGTTGGCGGTGGGTGGTGATGACTAGCTGCCTTCTCTCTAGCCTTGGGCCTAACATGGCCAGGTGTTTAAGGCACTCGACCCGTAACCTAAGGGTCGCGGGTTCGAATCCCCGTCATACTAAACATGCCCACCCTTTCAGCCGTGAGGGCGTTATAATATGACGGTCAATCCTTCTATTCATTGGTAAAAGAGTAAACCAAGAGTTGGCGGTGGGTAGTGATGACTAGTTTCCTTCCCTCTAGTCTTACACTGCAAAATTAGGGACGGCTGAAGCAGTTAGCCCTCGAGTTGCTTTGCGCGAAATTCAAAAACAAACAAAGAAACAATCCTCGTGCCACATATAAAAGTGTTGACATGAATACTGACAGAGAACGATCGAGAAATGATTAATTTTTTTTTTCTTAAAACCACAAACCAATGAACAGAACTACTATTGGCAAAAGAACAATAAAAGTGGAACACTTGAAACAGATCAAATAGAATTTACAGTCTCGAGACGGCATGAATTGTACTCATTGTTTATCATAGATATACAACGTTTTGACAAGTTCATTTGGTGATAACAAAGTCTGGAAATGGCTAGAATGTGACGTGAAATAAACTAGAAAACTAGATTATAAACGTAGAACGTTCCAACAATCTTATGTCATCATCTGGTACATGTCGTCTCCTAAGTGGGTTCTTTAACATTGAAAATAAAGTTCGTAGTTGTAAATAAAAACATTCCAACAATAACTAATTATCCTTTACAAAAAAAAAGACGAATTATCTGCTTTGAAATCTGAGAAATATTAGAAACGCAAACACGTGAATGTACAGCTGAAATCCGGCAAAAATGTGATAATTGAAAATATACTTGAAGCGCCCCCTTACGTGAGCAATGTTACAAATTCGTATAAAAAAGTAAATTACACTTTGTAATTGAAATAAAATAAAACATATTCTGATATTTTGAAATTTACATAAATTCTAGTGAAATTCAATATTAATTTTTCTAAGTGCATATTTGTTAAAAGTACTTTTGTTTGATCTTCATGGGTTATTTTTGTTTTACCAGAACGAAGAATGTGTCCATTATATCGGTCCTCCGATAGCTCATAAAATACTTTAGTTTGTGATCTTCTATTCAAAAGGCGTATGCTAAACATACTGATACATAGGCGTTTCGTTACTTTAACAACATAGATACTACTGTTAGTCAAGACGACATTTTGATTAGCTTGTTTTCAGGCACAAAGCTGCACAATGGACTATCTGCGCTCTGCCTTCCACTGTTATCGAATCTCAATGGTCTACATATCAGCCCATGACATATTTTAGGCCTTCCAGTAGTACAGTGATATGTTTGCGGACTAACAACGGGTTTCCATACCCGTAGTGGGCAAAGCATATACCATACTCGTATAGCCCATTGTGTAGCTTTGTGCTTAATTGTAAACAAACAAACATATTTTATAAACGCCAATGTGTGAGGTCACAGTCACCTTTATAATTCTGTTATTATTTTACCTGTTCTTTCAAACATAACTGGGTTATTGTGGACCACTTACTTAGCTTATACGTTAACGTAGTTTTATTAGTAAATAAACTCATTTTAAAATATTCGAAATACAAAAACGTTAAAACTGATGTTCCTTATGTTGTTATAGTATATATCATCGGGAGACTCTTATCAGTATGAGTTTTTTTAAACACTTTTTTATAATTAACTCACGAGCTCAAGCATTTTAACAGAAACTAAATTTTACGTGAAAAAAAGTCTTCTTTATACAGACAGAAGAGAGCGCAGAATCAGTTATATTTCCTTATATGGAAGTAACTGTCTCCTAACACTATTTGAACAACTGTATCATAACAGTTATATTCCTTAATATGGAAGTAACTGTCTCGTAAAACTATTTGAACAACTGTATCATAACAGTTATATTCCCTAATATGGAAGTAACTGTCTCCTACCACTATCTGAACAACTGTATCATAACAGTTATATTCCCTAATATCGAAGTAACTGTCTCCTAAAACTATCTGAACAACTGTATCATAACAGTTATATTCCCTGGTATGGAAGTAACTGTCTCCTAACACTATTTGAACAACTGTATCATAACAGTTATATTCCCTGGTATGGAAGTAACTGTCTCCTAACAATATTTGAACAACTGTATCATAACAGTTATATTCCCTGGTATGGAAGTAACTGTCTCCTAACAATATTTGAACAACTGTATCATAACAGTTATATTCCCTGGTATGGAAGTGACTGTCTCCTAACAATATTTGAACAACTGTATCATAACAGTTATATTCCCTGGTATGGAAGTGACTGTCTCCTAACAATATTTGAAAAACTGTATCATAACAGTTATATTCCCTGGTATAGAAGTAACTGTCTCCTAACAATATTTGAACAACTGTATCATAACAGTTATATTCCCTGGTATGGAAGTAACTGTCTCCTAACACTATCTGAACAACTGTATCATAATAGTTATATTCCTTAATATGGAAGTAACTGTCTCCTAACAATATTTGAACAACTGTATCATAACAGTTATATTCCCTGGTATGGAAGTAACTGTCTCCTACCACTATCTGAACAACTGTATCATAACAGTTATATTCCTTAATATGGAAGTAACTGTCTCCTAACAATATTTGAACAACTGTATCATAACAGTTATATTCCCTGGTATGGAAGTAACTGTCTCCTAACAATATCTGATCAACTGTATCATAACAGTTATATTCCCTGGTATGGAAGTAACTGTCTCCTAACACTATTTGAACAACTGTATCATAACAGTTATATTCCTTAATATGGAAGTAACTGTCTCCTAACAATATTTGAACAACTGTATCATAACAGTTATATTCCTTAATATGGAAGTAACTGTCTCCTAACAATATTTGAACAACTGTATCATAACAGTTATATTCCTTAATATGGAAGTAACTGTCTCCTAACAATATTTGAACAACTGTATCATAACAGTTATATTCCCTGGTATGGAAGTAACTGTCTCCTAACACTATTTGAACAACTGTATCATAACAGTTATATTCCTTAATATGGAAGTAACTGTCTCCTAACACTATCTGAACAACTGTATCATAACAATTATATTCCCTAATATGAAAGTAACTGTCTCCTAACACTATTTGAACAACTGTATCATAACAGTTATATTCCTTAATATGGAAGTAACTGTCTCCTAACACTATTTGAACAACTGTATCATAACAGTTATATTCCTCAATATGGAAGTAACTGTCTCCTAACAATATTTGAACAACTGTATCATAACAGTTATATTCCCTGGTATGGAAGTAACTGTCTCCTAACACTATTTGAACAACTGTATCATAACAGTTATATTCCTTAATATGGAAGTAACTGTCTCCTAACAATATTTGAACAACTGTATCATAACAGTTATATTCCCTGGTGTGGAAGTAACTGTCTCCTAACACTATTTGAACAACTGTATCATAACAGTTATATTCCTTAATATGGAAGTAACTGTCTCCTAACAATATTTGAACAACTGTATCATAACAGTTATATTCCTTAATATGGAAGTAACTGTCTCCTAACAATATTTGAACAACTGTATCATAACAGTTATATTCCCTAATATGGAAGTAACTGTCTCCTAACACTATCTGAACAACTGTATCATAACAGTTATATTCCTTAATATGGAGTAACTGTCTCCTAACAATATTTGAACAACTGTATCATAACAGTTATATTCCCTGGTATGGAAGTAACTGTCTCCTACCACTATCTGAACAACTGTATCATAACAGTTATATTCCTTAATATGGAAGTAACTGTCTCCTAACAATATTTGAACAACTGTATCATAACAGTTATATTCCCTGGTATGGAAGTAACTGTCTCCTAACACTATTTGAACAACTGTATCATAACAGTTATATTCCTTAATATGGAAGTAACTGTCTCCTAACAATATTTGAACAACTGTATCATAACAGTTATATTCCTTAATATGGAAGTAACTGTCTCCTAACAATATTTGAACAACTGTATCATAACAGTTATATTCCTTAATATGGAGTAACTGTCTCCTAACAATATTTGAACAACTGTATCATAACAGTTATATTCCCTGGTATGGAAGTAACTGTCTCCTAACACTATTTGAACAACTGTATCATAACAGTTATATTCCTTAATATGGAAGTAACTGTCTCCTAACACTATCTGAACAACTGTATCATAACAATTATATTCCCTAATATGAAAGTAACTGTCTCCTAACACTATTTGAACAACTGTATCATAACAGTTATATTCCTTAATATGGAAGTACCTGTCTCCTAACACTATTTGAACAACTGTATCATAACAGTTATATTCCTCAATATGGAAGTAACTGTCTCCTAACAATATTTGAACAACTGTATCATAACAGTTATATTCCCTGGTATGGAAGTAACTGTCTCCTAACACTATTTGAACAACTGTATCATAACAGTTATATTCCTTAATATGGAGTAACTGTCTCCTAACAATATTTGAACAACTGTATCATAACAGTTATATTCCCTGGTATGGAAGTAACTGTCTCCTAACACTATTTGAACAACTGTATCATAACAGTTATATTCCTTAATATGGAAGTAACTGTCTCCTAACACTATTTGAACAACTGTATCATAACAGTTATATTCCTTAATATGGAAGTGACTGTCTCCTAACAATATTTGAACAACTGTATCATAACAGTTATATTCCTTAATATGGAAGTAACTGTCTCCTAACAATATTTGAACAACTGTATCATAACAGTTATATTCCCTAATATGGAAGTAACTGTCTCCTAACACTATCTGAACAACTGTATCATAACAGTTATATTCCCTAATATGGAAGTAACTGTCTCCTAACACTATTTGAACAACTGTATCATAACAGTTATATTCCCTAATATGGAAGTAACTGTCTCCTAACACTATTTGAACAACTGTATCATAACAGTTATATTCCCTAATATGGAAGTAACTGTCTCCTAACACTATCTGAACAACTGTATCATAACAGTTATATTCCTTAATATGGAAGTAACTGTCTCCTAACAATATTTGAACAACTGTATCATAACAGTTATATTCCCTAATATGGAAGTAACTGTCTCCTAACACTATTTGAACAACTGTATCATAACAGTTATATTCCTTAATATGGAGTAACTGTTATATTCCTTAATATGGAAGTAACTGTCTCCTAACACTATTTGAACAACTGTATCATAACAGTTATATTCCCTGGTATGGAAGTAACTGTCTCCTACCACTATCTGATCAACTGTATCATAACAGTTATATTCCTTAATATGGAAGTAACTGTCTCCTAACACTATCTGAACAACTGTATCATAACAGTTATATTCCCTAATATGGAAGTAACTGTCTCCTAACACTATTTGAACAACTGTATCATAACAGTTATATTCCCTGGTATGGAAGTAACTGTCTCCTAACACTATTTGAACAACTGTATCATAACAGTTATATTCCCTAATATGGAACAAGTAACTGTCTCCTAACACTATTTGAACAACTGTATCATAACAGTTATATTCCCTAATATGGAAGTAACTGTCTCCTAACAATATTTGAACAACTGTATCATAACAGTTATATTCCCTAATATGGAAGTAACTGTCTCCTAACACTATCTGAACAACTGTATCATAACAGTTATATTCCCTAATATGGAAGTAACTGTCTCCTAACACTATTTGAACAACTGTATCATAACAGTTATATTCCCTAATATGGAAGTAACTGTCTCCTAACACTATTTGAACAACTGTATCATAACAGTTATATTCCCTAATATGGAAGTAACTGTCTCCTAACACTATCTGAACAACTGTATCATAACAGTTATATTCCTTAATATGGAAGTAACTGTCTCCTAACAATATTTGAACAACTGTATCATAACAGTTATATTCCTTAATATGGAAGTAACTGTCTCCTAACACTATTTGAACAACTGTATCATAACAGTTATATTCCCTAATATGGAAGTAACTGTCTCCTAACACTATTTGAACAACTGTATCATAACAGTTATATTCCCTGGTATGGAAGTAACTGTCTCCTACCACTATCTGATCAACTGTATCATAACAGTTATATTCCTTAATATGGAAGTAACTGTCTCCTAACACTATCTGAACAACTGTATCATAACAGTTATATTCCCTAATATGGAAGTAACTGTCTCCTAACACTATCTGAACAACTGTATCATAACAGTTATATTCCCTAATATGGAAGTAACTGTCTCCTAACACTATTTGAACAACTGTATCATAACAGTTATATTCCCTAATATGGAAGTAACTGTCTCCTACCACTAACTGAACAACTGTATCATAACACTTATATTCCTTTATATGGAAGTAACTGTCTCCTAACACTATTTGAACAACTGTATCATAACAGTTATATTCCCTAATATGGAAGTGACTGTCTCCTAACAATATTTGAACAACTGCATCATAACCATAAAAAAAAATATATGTTTATTGCAGCCCGGCATGGCCAGGTAATTAAGGCATTCGACTCGTAATATGTGGGTCGCGGATTCGAATCCCTGTTACACCAAACATGCTCGCCCTTTCAGTCGTGAGAGGGTGATAATTATCGGTCAATCCCATTATTCGTTAGCAAAAGAGTAGCCCAAGAGTTGGCAGTGAGTGGTGATGACTAGTTGCCTTCCCTCTAGTCTAACACTGCTAAATTAGTGACCGCTAGCGCAGATAGCCCTCGTGTAGCTTTGCGCGAAATTTCAAAACAAACACATATTAAAAATAAGGTTTAATAAAGTTTCTTATCACTTTATCTAGTAAACTATAATTTAGGTTGAATATAAAAGTTTTTCACCAATAATATAACGACAACTTAAAAATTGGTTGTCTGTTTCAACCAAAGTTTTACTTGTTTTTTGTTTGAAACCAGTTTTTGTTTGTTGAAATTAATCAAACCACAGAAACGTAGAGAGAGAACTTCTCAGAGAATAACACAGTGTAATGTATGTAACACTTTCTTATGCTCAGAAATGGTTATTTTTTCACATTTGAAATTCTTAATGGAACTAAAGATTGATCGTATAACAGTTTGGTGCACTATAACAAACCTTGATGAAAATATTTGACTTTTGTGATTGGAAATTATGTGTGTATATATAGCGTAAAACAAAACTATGAAAGACTAGAAACATAGCTGGTAGAATACTTACTGTCAATATAACTCCGTGCGATTGGTGTTCAGCGATGATAAAACTTCAACAGACATTCAAGAAAACCAGCGATTTGGATATCGGACTAGCTAATGAAGTTACTATTGAATATAAGTTTTGTTCGTATTCAAAGGGCATTATGAAGAAGATAGCAGGCCTAAACTTTTGAATATTTATTAACGGAATTGAATTTTATCTTATTATAAAAAAATCAATACCGTTTGCCCTTCACAAAACCTTTTACAAAATTCTTTAACGTTAAAATTGACATATTCATAAATCTCTTCTTCGAGAAATGCTTACCGTATAATTTACCGTCAGTGATTCTGAGATCGACCTTTGAACATTTATTTTCTATCCAAAACTAAAAATTCCGTAGAGCTCTGATACAAGGAGTTAAAATACGGAAATTTTAAAGCATCGAAAACAAAAACATTCGTTTGACGAGCTGTACTATTTTAAAAAATATAAAACATCACTGCGTTTACTTTAAAACCATGCATTAAAGGTATCATGAAACCGATTTACACCTGTCAAGATATGCTGACTTATGTGTGCAAAGCTGACTGATCAACGTATTTTAAAGAAGCGTTGTGGACAATACGTTATTTCATTAACTATAGCATGATTATTGTTCATTTATTTAAGCCATTGTTTGGAAAACATCGCTGTGTGCATGTTCGCTTATAACTGACGAACCACTTAACTGATTGCCACCAAACCTAAAATGTACCCATAGGACACTCTATAAGTGGCAAAAGGGCACGTTAAACGAAGACGTAGGCTAGTTTCGCGTACAAATAATCTTTTAACACATGCTTAACGCAGAGATTTCCATTGCATGACTGACAGATGTGTGCTTCCAAATCACATCTGATGGTTAACAATCTATTGTCGTCTAACTCATTCATAAGTTATACTAAGCATTTAACACCTGTAACAGATTAATTTATGTGACAGTAGCGCTTACTGAACATGTTACATTTGTAACAGACTAACTTATGTATTTTATAGTTTACACCCATGACAAATAGGTTTTAAATTAACTTGTGTGCTAAAATCAAATAAGTGTTATATAGTTTTCTGTGTCCTATGTTTATATTTTTCTGTGCCTGTATTTTGTTAATCTTTAGAGTTTTAATGTTTCATGCATACTTATTTTTTAGAGTTATAATGTTTCATGTATACGTATTTTTAGAGTTACAATGTTTTTCATGTATACTTATTTTTTACAGTTACAATGTTTCATGTATACGTATTTTTTAGAGTTACAATGTTTCATGTCTACTTATTTTTTAGAGTTACAATGTTTCATGTCTACTTATTTTTTAGAGTTACAATGTTTCATGTATACTTATTTTTCGTTTCAATTGGTTCAACCAGATCCCCCACTCATTTTTATAATTCGATCTTTCAGTCGTGTTTGTGATTAATTAAAATTTTTTACCTTTATTTTCATAGTCTTGAAAAAGAATTTGGATCTGTATCTTGTATGTATGTTTTTTATTATAAATTCATCGTCACTACATGGTTCATCTTTACCTTACTTCGCTATTCTATTTTGCAATATCAAAATTGGCTGCACTTGTGCTGTTTAGAGACTTCAAACACTTTAATAAAGAATTTGCGTGCAAGCATTCCTAAATTGACTGGACAAAAATGTATTTTTTTCTTTCTTCAATACTGCCCACCCCCAAGTGGTACAGCTTTATGTTTGCGGGCTTTAAAACGCTATAATCCGTGTTCCCACCCCCAAGTGGTACAGCTTTATGTTTGCGGGCTTTAAAACGCTATAATCCGTGTTCCCACCCCCAAGTGGTACAGCTTTATGTTTGCAGGCTTTAAAACGCTATAATCCGTGTTCCCATCCCCCAAGAGGTACAGCTTTATGTTTGCGGGCTTTAAAACGCTATAATTCGTGTTCCCACCCCACAAGTGGTATAGCTTTATGTTTGCGGGCTTTAAAACGCTGTAACCCGTGTTTCGAATTCCATGGTGAGCAGAGCACAGGTAGCTCATCGTTGCTTTATGCTGAATTTTAAACAAACAAAGGTTCAATACTCTTTTCCGGGTGTACTTTATGTCTCAAAATGCCTTTTTACAGAAAGTCTGATAGGTTTTTATTTTTTTCAGAACAAAGCCACATAAGGTTAATTTTTGTGTTCATTGAACCCTGGATTTTAACATTGTAAGACCCTAAACTTACTGTTGTGCCGCCTGGAGACTTTGTAAAATCACCCAACATGCTTTAGCACCCTGTTTTGTAACGCCATAATTAATATTCTGTCCAGATGGTTTAGAAACAACGCATATGTTTCTTTTTATCATTTTTTTTTTTTTTGCTTTTTTTCTTCACTGTGGACATTGTTCCACGTTTAATAAAATGAAACATAAAATATACTCGGAGATCAAAACCTCAACCAATATTTCAAATTCTGATCAACAGTTTTAACACACGCGATTATCTGTAAAACATCAAAACAATGAGTTATGCTACCGCCAATGATGCTGCCGGTTTCGTTCATTAGCGAAGAAAGATATATATATATATATATATATATATATATAGCAGTGCACATGCGCACTTGTTGCGAGATCTATAGATCTTGTCCGGTTCGTAAAGCATCGAAGAGATGCAGAGCGAACCAAGGCCAAGTTTCAATTAGTAAGGTTTCAAACTAAAAACAAAGATTTTCAGATCCGTTTTCTGTTTTTCTTTCAAAAACTTTCCTTCATTACGGCTAAGTTTCAACACGCTAATGAGAATTCATTCGTGTCATGTTTAGCACTCGTCCAGCCTATTTGCCGTTCCGGAATTATAATAAATAGTGATGATCTAATCATTCAGATTATACAAATATATAAACAAAAATGTAATGTTCGATAATTATTCTATTACTCCGGCCCCCTAGCGGCTCAGTAGTAAGTCTGAAGACCAGTAACGCTGAAATTCGCATTATAACTATTCATCTGGATTATAAAGAATTTCGAAGTTCACGAGCTGGTTTCGAACCCGTGTGACATCACAAAATATCCTTTGCATGTTAAATGCATTTAGTTATTTTACTTGTATGCAGTGGACACGTCTCGTTGAAGGCTAATTATACAAGAGGGAATCCTCAACAGCCATGGCACTTGAAATTCTTTTTGGCAGGATAAAAATAAATTAACCTATGAGACCTTGGACGTGGTAAAGTACATACCTCTTGAGTACAAATCTTTAATTAGATTTCAAATCAGTCAAGAGATTTCGGAGCAATGAGTTAAAAGTTTGTAGTCGAAAAATAGAACACAAAAAAACTCATAATCTTTCCATGAGCCGTTTAGCTGCGGCTTAAAATACGATATCATAGAAAATGTCTGTGTCAGGACTTGAAAAATAGATTTATAACAGTCTTTCATGATTCATTGCGTTTAAACAGCAAGTCATAAGTCAAGAGTGCCAGACAAGTCAATTACTAGAAACACATTAATAGAGTACTATGGAAAATGTCCGCATGAACGAAAACCTAGAGAGTTTATTTAGTCCACTGTTTATATTTATTTATCTTGCTTGACTTTTAGCACGTAATGTTTATGACTTGTAGCATGTAATGTTTACGACTTGTAGCATGTAATGTTTACATAAAAAACGGAATCTGAACCGTTTAATTGCCTCTTTTTTAATCAGTGGGCAAAAATAGCTCTGGATATAAGAGTAATAGTCAATCTCTTAGACCACACACTTTCAGCTGTAGGTGCATTATAAGAGTAATAGTCAATCTCTTAGTCCACACACTTTCAGCTGTAGGTGCATTATAAGAGTAATAGTCAATCTCTTAGTCCACATACTTTCAGCTGTAGGTGCATTATAAGAGTAATAGTCAATCTCTTAGTCCACACACTTTCAGCTGTAGGTGCATTATAAGAGTAATAGTCAATCTCTTAGTCCACATACTTTCAGCTGTAGGTGCATTATAAGAGTAATAGTCAATATCTTAGTCCACACACTTTCAGCTGTAGGTGCATTATAAGAGTAATAGTCAATCTCTTAGTCCACACACTTTCAACTGTGGGTGCATTATAAGAGTAATAGTCAATCTCTTAGTCCACACACTTTCAGCTGTGGGTACATTATAAGAGTAAAGTCAATCTCTTAGTCCACACACTTTCAGCTGTAGGTACATTATAAGAGTAATAGTCAATCTCTTAGTCCACACACTTTCAGCTGTAGGTACATTATAAGAGTAATAGTCAATCTCTTAGTCCACACACTTTCAGCTGTAGGTGCATTATAAGAGTAATAGTCAATCTCTTAGTCCACACACTTTCAGCTGTAGGTGCATTATAAGAGTAATAGTCAATCTCTTAGTCCACACACTTTCAGCTGTAGGTGCATTATAAGAGTAATAGTCAATCTCTTAGTCCACACACTTTCAGTTGTAGGTGCATTATAAGAGTAATAGTCAATCTCTTAGTCCACACACTTTCAGCTGTAGGTGCATTATAAGAGTAATAATCAATCTCTTAGACCACACACTTTGAGCTGTAGGTGCATTATAAGAGTAATAGTCAATCTCTTAGTCCACACACTTTCAGCTGTAGGTGCATTATAAGAGTAATAATCAATCTCTTAGTCCACATACTTTCAGCTGTAAGTGCATTATAAGAGTAATAGTCAATCTCTTAGTCCACATACTTTCAGCTGTAGGTGCATTATAAGAGTAATAGTCAATCTCTTAGTCCACACACTTTCAGCTGTAGGTGCATTATAAGAGTAATAGTCAATCTCTTAGTCCACACACTTTCAACTGTGGGTGCATTATAAGAGTAATAGTCAATCTCTTAGTCCACACACTTTCAGCTGTAGGTGCATTATAAGAGTAATAGTCAATCTCTTAGTCCACACTCTTTCAACTGTGGGTGCATTATAAGAGTAATAGTCAATCTCTTAGTATAGATGATAGGTGGTGGGGCTCTGCTGAATGGTCTCCTTCCCTCTGGTTAATATAGTTCAAAATTAATAACAGCGGTAGATATGCCTTATAAACTGTACACAAATACAAAGTACTATATTACAGGTGGCCATAATACTAGAAAACAACAGAATAAATTCACCGTATGGTACGTACTATATTTCACTATTTTCTAACTTATGATTATGTCGCAGTACTCATTGAGCTAAGACTTGTGGGACTGCTGTAGAGAACGTTTTAGTTGTTTTCTAACAGCTAGAGAAAGATCTGAATTTGTAAGTAAAGTATATAAGTTTCAGAAAGATTTGGTGACAAGTTTTTAGCGTACTGAACAGAAAATCCTCAACCTTGAAGCTTCTGACAGAAATTAGACTACAATAGGCGGCTTCACACGTGTCAAAACCAGGCGTTTTTCATTATATCGGCGATTACGTTGCTATTTCGAAAGTGAAGCATTCGCTAAGATCGTAAAATAGACACGACATTCTCTAATTTTTAAATGGAGCCTTTGTTTAAGGATACCACGTTGCAGGATCATTGTCAAAGTGCATGGTCATCAAATAGAGCAGGACTTGACATGGCTTATGATAGCATAATTGGGCTACTATATTGTGTTAATACAATCTACTCGACAATCTCTTTATAAGGTTTTTTTTTATTTCGCGCAAAGCTACTCGAGGGCTATCTGTGCTAGCCGTCCCTAATTTAGCAGTGTAAGACTAGAGGGAAGGCAGATAGTCATCACCACCCACTGCCAACTCTTAAGTGACTCTTTTACCAACGAATAATGGGAATGACCGTTACTTTATAACGCCCGCTCGGCTGAAAGGTCGAGCATGTTTGGTACGACGGGAATTCGAACCCGCGACCCTCAAATTACGAATCGAACACCTTAATTTCATCTGGCCATGCCGGGCCCGAGAATATTTTGAAACATGACAAATTTATTTAGTATTAGTTTTAATGTTAAGATAATTCAGGAAACCTTCAAATGAAGCTCTCACCGTTGGCAAAACGTTGTTGTGACTCGTAATCTGAGGATCACAGGTTCGAATCACCATCACACCAACATGCTCGCCCTTTCATCCGTAAGGGCGTTATAATGTTACAGTCAATCCCACTGTTCGTTAGTAAAAGAGTAACCCAAGAGTTGGCTCAAGGTGATAATGACTAGCTGCCTTCCCTCTAGTCTTACTCTACTAAATTAGGGAAGGCTAGCGCAGATAGCCCTCGTGTAGCTTTGCGCGAAATTCAAAACAAACAAATAAACAAACGAACAGGCAAATAGGCCTAACTGCTCGTAATATTTATTTAGCAGTAAGGAAAGTTACAAATAAATAAAGTGAGTTACGTTAAACCCTAGAAAGAAGCAAGTTTGAACCGTTTTCTGTCCAACGTTAAAACAACATAAATTTCTTTTGCACAACCATGTAGAGTAACAAACGCATGCGCATTATCGACTAGTTCTTTTTAATCTGAGGATCGAACCACAACCAAGTAAATTAGAAGCTTAATGTGCACTCCAATCGTGCTTACATTTACAAATTCATAAATATAACTCAACAAAAACTGTGTTGGATGCAAGACGATAACGAAATATTATTGGAAAACTTATGCAGTTGTTAAAGCAAGTCAAGTATTGTGAATAATAATAAACTCACTGACAGAATGACAGTAGTGTTTAAGCTATCAGATTTAACGTACCAATCAGATTTGTGTCAATCTGTAAGTCATAAAAATATAACAGATTCATTTGTTTGAAATAAAATTATGATGGACATTAATTCAAAATGAAATATTGAGTTTGTGTACATTCTAATTGATAAATGGACAAAGATGGGCGTTACGTTAATGCATATATAATACTAAGTACTTAATATACGAGTACTTTAATTAAACTATAACATGTTTGGAATATTACATATCAGAAAGGCATTTGTAATTAATGAGTCGTTATTTCTATAAAGAGAACTTTTAGCAACCTGCTGACAAATTCATGATTCGTGGAACCCGCAAAGTTTCATGGTATGCGTCATACATACTTAAATCGAACTCAAGGTTTTCGTAAAGACTTTTCATTCCTTTTATTTGGTTTAAGATAGAACCAATATAGTATTAGAGCTTTCAAACGTTTAGTAAAAGTCGTACAACAAATTCTGAGTTTCCAAAACATACAAATAGTTACCGAACATGAAATCAACCATCAATAAAGAAACGTTTGTTTGTTTGTTTTTCAAACTTTAATTTAAGTTCACGGTTTTGTTATCAAAAAATACAATGATTTACTGGTACTTCCGGTACGGTTTTGTTTCAATACTTTGTATTTAGTTCGTATAATGCTAAGCAGTTTAAGTGTTTAAAGAATTAGTTCGATTTGTTTTGAATTTCGCGCAAAGCTACTCGAGGACTGTCAACGGTAACCGTCCGCAATTTAGCACTGACAGATCAGAGGGAAGGCAACTCATCAACTCTTGGACTACTTTTCTCAATTATGAATTGTGGGATTGACTGTAACATTGTAAGTCTCCGCGTCAAAATTGGGAAACGTGTATGGTGTTTGCTGAAACAAAGCAGTTTCAATGCTACATAATGAGTAAAAAATTGCTCAATATTAAAACTGTTTGTTTGTTTGTTTTGGAATTTTGCACAAAGCTACTCGAGGGCTATCTGTGCTAGCCGTCCCTAATTTAGCAGTGTAAGACTAGAGGGAAGGCAGCTAGTCATCACCACCCACCGCCAACTCTTGGGCTACTCTTTTACCAACGAATAGTGGGTTTGACCGTCACATTATAACGCCCCCACGGCTGAAAGGGCGAACATGTTTGGCGCGACCGGAATGCGAACCCGCGATCCTCAGGTTACGAGTCGCACGCCTTAACACGCTTGGCCGTGCCGGGTCTATTATTAAAACCTCTCGACGTTAGGTAACTGAATAATCTATGAGTATGAACTTAAACGATGAATTGTTTTATCAGCTTGTAGAACGCACGTTCTTGAAGTAATAGAACTGAGTGATTTAATTACAAACTTCCTGTACAACAAAAGCTTTCAAGCAACTATATGTCGTACCTGATTGATAATTTATAATTAAATATTGTGATCTATTAAAAAATTGTTAAATAAACGTTGTACTGCTTTCACAATATCTATTTTGTGAAATATTTAAATTAGTTTATACGCAAATTTGTCACGTTGTCTTGTTCTATAGCCCTTAAAGAAATACCAGTACGTAATATACTTCACACTGCGAACAATTTTTCAATCAACCACTTGAGGCACGAGCTATTTCCTGTCCAGAAGTTTAGTGAATTTAAAACTGTAAGAAAGGCTTAATATAACAAAGTGGATTCTCTCTCTTCATGTTAACTGAACATATAGCATGCATATCTAATTAATTGCTTAGAAGTGAGACGAATCAGAAGGTTCACAGAATAATATTTAAAGAACATTTGTTTTAGTCGTCTAGAATGGCTAGGAAATATATATGTTTAATTAGGTTAAGTGTTTTTAGTAGAAACTAGTGCAAAAGTTTGAAAAGAGGTGTCTAACTGTTGAACCAAAATATAAGCAACACTAGATGTCCTTCTGCAGTGTCCCAGAATTATTCTGTTTCAAGAATAAATAAAATAAAAATTAAAGGTAACACACGGTTTTTAGTCCTAATTGTAACGATAGATGTTATATCATAAAACACAGGCTAATTAACAGAATGAGCTAAAACATTCATTCTTATTTGTTTGTTTGTTTTTGAATTTCGCGCAAAACTACACGAGGGCTATCTGAACTAGCCGTCTCTAATTTTTGCAGTGTAAGACTAGAGGGAAGGCAGTTAGTCATCACCACCCATCGTCCACTCTTGGGCTATTCTTTTACCAACGAATAGTGGGACTGACCATCACATTGTAACGCCCCCACGGCTGAGAGGGCGAATATGTTTGGTGCGACGGGGAATCGAGCTCGCGACTCTCGGATTACGAGCCGAACGCTTTAACCCACCTGGCCATGCCGGGCCCACGTTCATTCTTTGAGGAGATTGGACGATGTTTTACCAGATGAGATTTTATCGTTCTACGATTTTGTTAAGTTATTTTGTTTTGTGAGCTGTAAGTGTGCACATGAATTTTTGAGGACGCGGAGGAGAGGTGGACAAGTATTTTGAATGACGCCCTTTCAATCTCTTTTTCCTCTGATGTCAACACTGATGTCTGATTTCATAAGCAAGATTTAAAAATCATTTTTCACTCATTTTCATACCGTATCAATCAATTTTTTTTCTCGAAAACTAGGTTTTGGTTTTTCATTGTTATTTAATTTCGTATTGAAATAAAGCACCCAATCTGATATTTGTATCATTACTTATCCTGTAGCTACTACACTTGTCACATTCATGTCTTTCAATGTGCTTTATTAAACAAATAAGATGTGCTTACATAAGACACATTAGAAAAACGTTCTTGTAATATCCAAGTTTTTTATGTCTCTGCCGTGACCCGGCATGGTCAAGCGTGTTAAGGCGTGCGACTCCTAATCTGAGGGTTCGCATTCCCGTCGCGCCAAACACGCTTGCCCTTTCAGCCATGGGGCCGTTATAATATGCTGGTCAATCCCACTGTTCGTTGGCGGTGGGTTGTGATGACTAGCTGCCTTCCCTCTAGTCTTACACTCCCAAATTAGGGACGGCTAGCACAGATAGCCCTCGAGTAGCTTTGTGCGAAGTTCAAAAACAAACAAACAAACAATCTCTAGCGTGATAATGTTTTTTTTTTTCAGGTATTTCAGGTTTCAAAATTCTGCTGAGATGTGCTTCTCAAAGCAGTCACTCCTGAGCACCTGTATGAACGCTTATGTTTATGACATGAATAGTTTTGTTTCGACCAAGAGAAAGCTCGAGCGCTCGTTGTATCCTCATTTCAATAGAGCCTAAGATAACTCGTAGTTACGAAGCTTTCTGAACGTAGAAAATAACATTGTATCTGTAATGTCAGTTTATGAAAATGGGAAAATTATCCAAGTTTGTCACAGTGACAGTCGTCAGGTCTATACTTTACCTAGTGCGTACTTAAACAGCGAGGACTGCCGCTGTCGCCGTCAATTAACTGGTCCTTTTGAGTAATATTTCATTGTCCATCTTCTTTGTTGTTAATCACAAAGGTGCGCCATGAGCCAGCTGTGTTGTGTCTACCACAAAGATCGAAACAGTATTTTCCCATTGCGATCCCTCGAGCTTCTGGCTGAGCCACTAGAGGGCGGGAATCTCATTGTTCAGGGTTAGTAGAGTAAATGCGGTTTGGTTTTATTTGATAAGCGTAAACAGACTATAAATATTTTCTAAAGTTAATCTAAGACGTTTGAGTTTATGAAACTATGTAAGCTAAGGATAAATAAAGACCTAAGGACAAGTATTTGTGTAAATATATTTATCTCAAATATCATTTCTTATCGTACTTACCGCAATATCTCGTTTCAAGTTATGGGTGTTTATTAAATGGACGTTCTCGTTTATTCTCTCAATTATGGGACTGAACGTAAAAGGAAAGATTAGTTTAAAAAAAACTGTTATCGTTGGATTTTAGTACAAAGCTCTACAGTGAGCTATATACTCTGTATACTGCGAGGAATCGAGCTACAGATTTTAGCTTCATAAGTCCGAAAGGTTTTCCCTGACCCACCAGGATACCCTAATAAAACAAATTTATAACAACTGTCAAGCATGCTGGATTTTAGATATTCAATTATTGTTCCCCCTCTAGTGGCACAACGGTATCTCTGCGGACTTACAACGCTAGAAACCGGGTTTCGATACCCGTGGTTGACAGAGCACAGATATCCTATTGTGTAACTTTGTTTAACTTTAAAACAAACAATCTTTTTTAAATGTTCTGTGCTTGCAACGCTAAAATTCGAGGTTAGATCCCACAAGATTAGCACAGCACAGATAGCCCATACTGCATCTTTTTATTTAACAAGCAAAAATGCTGTTTTTAAAACAGTTTTGGCGTTGTAGTTCCTGGCTTTTTAGACCAATACTGTATTTTGTGGACAGAGATGCTAGAAAGAAAAATACTTAAAACTGAAATCAATTTGTTATATATTTCTTCATGCTTGTACAGACGCAAGTATCACTCGAGTTCTTACGTCACTTTCTGTGCAGTTTGCTTCTCAAGAACTTAAGCAACGTACATACGAGTACAGACAAAGAACTGTCAAAGCTATATGATACTCTGATGAAAGACTAAAACGAAGGCAGCTTGTTTACAAAACCCTCCGTTAACTATTGGCTATAATGGTATTCGGCAGCCAATCTTGTACTGGATCCAAATTGCGGAGTTTATTTTTTATTGATAACGAGTCACGAACCACGAATGTTTAGAATCACAACTAGAAGACGCTAGGCCTACTTTAATACAAAACTAGTGTTGAAATTATAAGTTATTTCTGACGGTGTTAAATTAGTGAAAACAAACTGGTATTTAAGTGTTAATATATATCATTGTTTTATACTGTTACCTTAATGAAAAGGTGTCTTAAGTAATAAAATTATAATTTTTCTTACAGTATTAAGTTACTGAAAAAAAGCTGTCTTAAGTAGTAGTAATGTTGTTGTTTTTTCTCACAGTATTAAGTTAATAAAAAAAGAGTTGTCTCCTCGTAGCTCTAAGCTAATGAAAAGAAATTGTATTTTAAAACTTAATAATATTGTAGTCTTTTCACGATGTTCTCTTGCTGTACATGGTGAAAATAATTTGTTTTTCCACTGTTGTATCAGCAGTTTGGAAAGGAACTTCTTTCCATAAAGTTACAACTCAAAATTACCTATGAACAGCTTTATAACACAATCTACAACTACCTAACAATAATTTCTTTCCATAAAGTTAAAGGTCCGGCATGGCCGAGTGGCCATGGCATTCGATTCGTAATCTGAAGGTCGCGGGTTCGAATCTCCACCACACCAAATATGCTCGCTCTTTCAGCCGTGGAGGTGTTATAATGTGACGATAAACGATAAATCGTAGCCCAGGAGTTGGCGGTGGGTGGTGATGACTAGCTGCCTTTTCTCTAGTCTTACACTGCTAAATTAGGGACCGCTAACGCAGATAACCCTCGTGTAGCTTAGTGCTAAATTGAATCCATATCAAACCACAGAGTTAAAACTCGAAATGCCCTCCAGTGGCTCAGCGGTATGACTGCGGACTTACAACGCTAAAAACCGGGTTTTGATACTCGTGGTGGGCAGACCACAGATAGCTTGTCGTGTAGCTTTGTGCTTAATTCAAAACAACAACAAAACTCAAAATAACCTACGAAGAGCTTTATAACATAACCTGCAACTGGCTAAGGGTAACTTTTTTCCTCAGAGTTAAAACCCAAAATTAACTAATGTTTGTCAGTAATCTCAGACTACGTTAAGTTGAAAGTTAGGCTGTACGCTGCGTGCTGAAGATTTGCTAGTATAGAAGTACTTTATTATCACCATAAAAAGGTGTCTGTTGATACAATAAAATTAATAATGCTCCGGTCTCAATGTTGTGAATCCATTTCTAACCCTTCCTCCATGTAAGTTAGCTAAATTCAAAATGTTTAACCTGTTTCTATAAATAATACTGCTAAAATAATATAGTTCTTCACACAAAATATGTTGTTTTATTTTACCATAACCTTAAAACATTCAAACAAGAAACCCTTTAAAATACCGAATGTTTCTTTTAAGAAGACGTAGAAGAGGATACAGCTTTATTGAATATAGTTTGTATTTGAAAGTACAAAATCTTCAAAGACATTTGTTGTAACTTCTCAACTCCCTTAAGTTATCCTCTGTGATGTAGGAATTAACTATAATAATACTTTAATACTGTTATAGTTACATCAGTGAAGTCATCAATACTAATACTTTAATACTGTTATAGTTACATCAGTGAAGTCATCAATACTAATACTTTAATACTGTTATAGTTACATCAGTGAAGTCATCAATACTAATACTTTAATACTGTTATAGTTACATCAGTGAGGTCAACAATACTAATACTTTTATACTGTTATAGTTACATCAGTGAGGTCAACATTACTAATACTTTAATACTGTTATACTTACATCAGTGAGGTTATCAATACTAATACTTTAATACTGTTATAGTTACATCAGTGAGGTCAACAATACTAATACTTTAATACTGTTATAGTTACATCAGTGAGGTCAACAATACTAATACTTTAATACTGTTATAGTTACATCAGTGAGGTCAACAATACTAATACTTTAATACTGTTATAGTTACATCAGTGAGGTCAACAATACTAATACTTTAATACTGTTATAGTTACATCAGTAAGGTTATCAATACTAATACTTTAATACTGTTATAGTTACATCAGTGAGGTCATCAATACTAATACTTTAATACTGTTATAGTTACATCAGTGAGGTCAACAATACTAATACTTTAATACTGTTAGAGTTACATCAGTGAGGTCAACAATACAAATACTTTAATACTGTTATAGTTACATCAGTGAGGTCAACAATACTAATACTTTTATACTGTTATAGTTACATCAGTGAGGTCAACAATACTAATACTTTAATACTGTTATAGTTACATCAGTGATGTCATCAATACTTTAAGACACTTTGTCAACAGATCCATATATAGAATAACTCAGCAGTATCCTTAGGTACGTTTTCCATAATTACACCTACAGAATAAGTCAACAATACCCTTAGATATGTTTTCCCTAGTTGTATCTATAGAATAAGTCAACAATACCTTAGGGCACTTTTTCTATAGGTTCGTCGATACAGTGAAGTCTATAATAATACGTTTCCTAACAATACTTCCTGTTTTTCACATTTACTCAAAGTTCGTAATACTCCATCATTACCACATTGTAATAATACTTCAAACAGTAATAATAATAATTACTATTAAACACACGTCTGGAAATGGAAAAAATATTTTTTGTTAACAACAACATTTTAAGCAAAAATCTCTTCGTCAGATAATAAACTTGACAAAAGAAGTTTCTAGAAACATCGTTAGTGAATAACTTAAGAGAACGTGTATTTGGAAAATAATTACTTCTTCTACGTAGTAAGACGAGCTCCCACATTTTTCGGACTAGAGTTTAACAAGGACTTATTATAACTTATCTTTTTTATGTTCCACTTTCATTATCACACTTTACGTTGTAATTGCAAATAAACATATATTTTTCAACTTATTCAAAACATTATTGCTACTTGAAATCTGTTGCACTTTGGGGTTTCAAGCACTTTATCTGGAGGATAAATAAATGAAAATTTGTTCAAAGTTCCAAAAAAGGGTCACCAGATCCAAATTAAAAGGCATGGCATGGCCAGGTGGTTAAGGCACTCGACTCGTAATCTGAGGGTGACGGGTTCGAATCCTTGTCACACCAAACATGCTCGCCCCTTTCAGACATAATATGACGGTCAATTCCACTATTCGTTAGTAAAAGAGTTGGCGGTGGGTGGTGATGACTAACTGCCTTCCTTCTCGACTTACACTACTAAATTAGGGACGGCTAACGCAGATAGCACTCGTGTAGCGTTGCGCGAAATTCAGAACAAATTAGACTTACTTATTATACCTAACAGTTTATTACACAGATAATAAAAACAATAAGTCCTTGTTACTGTTTTTTTATGGATGAGAAAAAATATTTGTTAATGTTTTTACATAACAATTATTTTATATAAACATGTCCTTTTTTTTCTACTAGAGGGAGCTAATGTGACACATGAAAAAAAAAATTAGCGACCTAAATTAAAGTTATTGCGACTTCGGAAAGCAAAAGAGAAACACAGGGAACACAAGATAGGATGAACATATTTTCCCCTGGCTTATGAGGACATTTAAGCGTCATGTATTTTCTAAAAATAAGACCCGGCATGGCCAAGCGTGTCAAGGCGTAATGTGAAGGTCGCGGGTTCGCATCCCCGTCGCGCTAAACATGTTCGCCCTTTCAGCCGTGGGGGCGTTATAAATGAGGGTTAATCCCACTATTCGTTGGCGTTGGGTGGTAGTGACTAGCTACTTTCCCTCTAGTCATACACTGCTAAATTAGGGATGGCTAGCACAGATAGCCCTCGTGTAGCTTTGTACGAAATTCAAAAACAAAGCAAAAACTTGTATTCAGATAAAACGTTTAGTTTATTTTTAGAATTCTTTTGAAAAGTTAGAAAGAAATCTTTTTAGTAACGACGTTAACACAACTTAGTTATTAGAAGTGACGAAGACACCGATGACGTAAGTTCTAAATTAAATGTGGACTTATTGTGTTACTTTTTTGTTTTTAAAAGACATTTGTAATATGTGTCTGACTATAATTTATTATATATTTTTATATTTGTAAATGAAAGTAATATAACTGTTTGTTTCTATTTACTTTTTGTTCCATATTTAATTGTGATGATATAAAAACTGCTTCCATCTAACTACATGGTTCAAAGTTGGGTGATTATTTCTCTTGGGTTGGTTTGTTTCTGAATTTCTCACAAAGCTACTCGAGGGCTATCTGTGCTAGCCGTCCCTAATTTAGCAGTGTAAGACTAGAGGGAAGGCAGCTAGTCATCACCACCCACCGCCGACTCTTGATCTACTCTTTTACCAACGAATAGTGGGATTGACCGTCACATTATAACGACCCCACGGCTGAAAGGGCGAGTAGGTTTGGCGTGACGGGGATGCGAACCCGCGACCCTCAGATGACGAGTCGCACGCCTTAACGCGTTTGGCCATGCCGGGCCATTTCTCTTGGGAGAATCGTACAAATTTAAAAACGAATTATTCTGTGTGGATGTATACCGATCGCATAAGTTAATTTTATTACTTTTAAATTACTTCCCGACCCCGCATGACCAGTTGGATAAGACACTTGACTCGTAATCTGAGGGTCGCGGGCTCGAATCCCCATCACACCAAACATGCTCGCCCTCCCAGCCGTGTGGTCGTTATTATTGACGGTCAATTCCACTATTCGTTGGTAAAAGAGTAGCCCAAGAGTTGGCGGTGGGTGGTGATGACTAATTGACTTCCCTTTAGTCTTACACTGCTAAATTAGGGAAGGCTAGCGCAGATAGCCCTTGAGTAGCTTTGCGCGAAATTAAAAACAAACCAAACCAAATTACTGCTCCCGCCCTGAAAATGATATTAGATACTTAGGTACTTGACATTTTTCAGGAATCTTTTGAACTTCTAATAAGCTGACAATCTTCAGTTGAGAATTAGTTGTTGGGTTCGTATATTTAGAATAACTCTAACCTGATATGGCCATGTGGCTAGGGCGCTTTACCCCTCCCCATTTTGAGAAGCGGGGGTTCGAATCCTCGTTCCACCAAATATGCTCGCCCTTTCATCCGAGGGAAGGTTATAATGTCACAGTCGATCCACTATTCGTTAGTAAAAGAGTAGCCCAAGAGTTGGCGGTGGGTGGTGATGACTAACTGCCTTCCCTCTAGCCTTACATTGTAAAATTAGGGGTAGCTAGCGCAGATAGCTTTCGTGTAGCTTTGCGCAAAATTCTAAACAAACCAAACAATTCAGTCACGCAAAATAATTGTATCTTGTTTATATATGAAAGAGCTTTTACAGCTGGTTTAGCATTTAAATAAAAAAATGCTTGGGTCGAAATACATTGACAGAAAGGAAAACATTAACTCCATACCGTGTGGAGTTCTCTAAGAGAAAATATAATTACATTAAAAAGTCTAAAATTTTGTTTTTAGTCGAAAATATCATCAAATTTCTATAAATATTTAGTGTGCGTGAATAATTTTCATTTTTGTATAGAAAACTAAGTTCCATCATTTTTTTTGTAAATATATTTTTGTGCGTGATGACTCAAAAAAATCCCTTATTTTACTGTTCAAACATCTTTTAATAAATATAACATGAAGGCACGAAAGTACCAACGTTTTGTCATTTACAATCATTTATTTATGCAAAATTAACAGAAGAAAAAGATGCGTTAAGAAACTTTGAGTGGTTCAGTGTTATATCCTCCGCCATCATTAGCAGGACTTTTTCAATCGCGGTAAGTCTACGGATTTACAATGCTAAAATCAGAGGTTCGATTCCCCTCGGTGGGCTCAGCAGATAGCCTGCTGTGGCTTTACTATAAGAAAAACACACACAAAACACTTTTTTTCCATCTGCATCAAAGCCACTTCTGGGAACGTGTTCTACCATGAACAAGACCGAACTTATTTCCATGATATTTTTATACCAAGATGAACTCCACTACTGAAAACGTGTTCCACAATTAAAAAAGACCCAACTTCTCTCTGTGGTCTGTTTATCCCATGATAAAAGCCGCTCCTTAAAACGTGTTCCACCATGAACAAGGCCCGCTCATCTCTATATTATTTTTAATACCGTGATGAACGTCACTTCAATTAATGTGCTCCATAATAAAGAATTATTCTAGGATAACGCTTCGTCTTGACAGGTTTTCTTAGAGTCACGTGATCCATCATAATAATAATAAAGTTCGTTTCATTCAGGTGTCGTCCATGTATTTCACTTTATCCTTACATGGGCTTTCACTCATTTCTCTACCCTTAAATAATTGTTTTAGTTGGCCACAAATTTTAAGAGCTAATATAGAGGATAATTTTTAAACGTTGAAATCCTCTTATATAGTTATGATTTACAGTCACTCAGAGCTGCCTTTCCCCGCTAATAAAATCCTTTCGGGGATTACGTTTCATAGTTATGAGTATCTTTTATGGTTCAGTATAATGAAAAATTTTTCCGCCTTTCGTGCTTCATTATTATAAGCGTGTATTCTGAACATCACTATCCAAACTTTTATATGAAAATAGGTAAACTAGTTTTATAATGATGTCACTTGAATCTTGTCTTTTTGGGGAAACAAAAATAGAAAACTTTCGTGAAACAACAGTAAGCCTCTTTTTTTTATGGAAAAGTTGGCTTTTATAGTTACTTATATTTGTGTTTGTTTTATTTAGACCAAAGTAACATCGAGCCATTTGTTGTGTCCACTGCGGAGAATCGATTCCCGGATGTTAGTGTTGTAAGTGAGTCGGCTTACCGCTGTTCCACCGGAGAACTGTTTATTTGTGAAACGAACCATTGTTTTTGTTTTCCTCATTTCTGTAATTACGGAGTTTCATCAAGTACTGAGATTTTAAAGTTTTAATTATGTAAGTATTTTTATTTTTGAAAATGTTTCAAGCTAAACCTTATTCGTGTAAATTATTATTTAATTTTTCGCACAAGGAAAAAGTTTCACCATTTTCTAATATTTTATTCTTGTGTCTTAGTTGTACGTTTGAGGGCTTAAAACAGTAAATATCGGGATTCGATCTTTATGTCAATAACAAGTCTAGCATTTTCCAGCAAGAATTATAAAGATATCCTAGCCTTATTGCACTTGGTGCATTGTTACTATTTCGGTCCAATAAATCTAACCTTTTTAACACAAAATAACCACAAAAATATTTGTACTCTTGTAACAATAGTAATGTGTCTGGGGAACCAAACAACCATATATTGTTTTTCATAGATTTTTCAGCAAAATACTACTCACAATTTGGAGCAAAACGCGAAATTTGAAAAGAAGAAATACTAGATTTGATTAAAAACCGACTTTAATTTAACAATCGTGAAAAACTAGAATTCACTGATTCTGTTTGTCTTTATCTATCAGTAAAAACATTGAAAGACATGTAGCATTTGCTTATATTCTTTAATGATTTCGTACATTTAATTGTAAACGTACACATTGGAATTATCTGCTTCCTCTTGTATTTATCTCCATTAATAACACTCGGTTATAATTAGGTAGGCAAAGGAATAATGTAAGACCATAAGTAAGGATAAGAGTAGTGGTAGTGTAAGATAGAGTAGTCTGGAGTCGAGGATTCGAATCATAATGAAAAACCATAAGTAAGGATAAGAGTAGTGGTAGTGTAAGATAGGGTAGTCTGGAGTCGAGGATTCAAATCATAATGAAAAACCATAAGTAAGGATAAGAGTAGTGGTAGTGTAAGATAGGGTAGTCTGGAGTCGAGGATTCGAATCATAACGTAAGACCATAAGTAAGGATAAGAGTAGTGGTAGGGTAGTCTGGAGTGGTAGTGTAAAGATAGGTTAGTCTGGAGTCGAGGATTCGAATCATAACGTAAGACCATAAGTAAGGATAAGAGTAGTGGTAGTGTAAGATAGGGTAGTCTGGAGTCGAGGATTCGAATCATAACGTAAGACCATAAGTAAGGATAAGAGTAGTGTTAGTGTAAGATAGGGTAGTCTGGAGTCGAGGATTCAAATCATAATGTAAGACCATAAGTAAGGATAAGAGTAGTGGTAGTGTAAGATAGGGTAGTCTGGAGTCGAGGATTCGAATCATAATGTAAGACATAAGTAAGGATAAGAGTAGTGGTAGTGTAAGATAGGGTAGTCTGGAGTCGAGGATTCGAATCATAATGTAAGACCATAAGTAAGGATAAGAGTAGTGGTAGTGTAAGATAGAGTAGTCTGGAGTCGAGGATTCGAATCATAATGAAAAACCATAAGTAAGGATAAGAGTAGTGGTAGTGTAAGATAGAGTAGTCTGGAGTCGAGGATTCGAATCATAACGTAAGACCATAAGTAAGGATAAGAGTAGTGGTAGTGTAAGATAGGGTAGTCTGGAGTCGAGGATTCGAATCATAATGTAAGACCATAAGTAAGGATAAGAGTAGTGGTAGTGTAAGATAGAGTAGTCTGGAGTCGAGGATTCGAATCATAACGTAAAACCATAAGTAAGGATAAGAGTAGTGGTAGTGTAAGATAGGGTAGTCTGGAGTCGAGGATTCAAATCATAATCTAAGACCATAAGTAAGGATAAGAGTAGTGGTAGTGTAAGATAGAGTAGTCTGGAGTCGAGGATTCGAATCATAATGTAAGACCATAAGTAAGGATAAGAGTAGTGGTAGTGTAAGATAGAGTAGTCTGGAGTCGAGGATTCGAATCATAATGTAAGACCATAAGTAAGGATAAGAGTAGTGGTAGTGTAAGAGTAGTCTGGAGTCGAGGATTCAAATCATAATGTAAAACCATAAGTAGTGGGATAAGAGTAGTGGTAGTGTAAGAGTAGTCTGGAGTCGAGGATTCAAATCATAATGTAAAACCATAAGTAAGGATAAGAGTAGTGGTAGTGTAAGATAGAGTAGTCTGGAGTCGAGGATTCAAATCATAATGTAAGACCATAAGTAAGGATAAGAGTAGTGGTAGTGTAAGATAGAGTAGTCTGGAGTCGAGGATTCGAATCATAATGTAAGACCATAAGTAAGGATAAGAGTAGTGGTAGTGTAAGAGTAGTCTGGAGTCGAGGATTCAAATCATAATGTAAAACCATAAGTAAGGATAAGAGTAGTGGTAGTGTAAGAGTAGTCTGGAGTCGAGGATTCAAATCATAATGTAAAACCATAAGTAAGGATAAGAGTAGTGGTAGTGTAAGATAGAGTAGTCTGGAGTCGAGGATTCAAATCATAATGTAAGACCATAAGTAAGGATAAGAGTAGTGGTAGTGTAAGAGTAGTCTGGAGATGAGGATTCAAATCATAATGTAAGACCATAAGTAAGGATAAGAGTAGTGGTAGTGTAAGAGTAGTCTGGAGTCGAGGATTCGAATCATAATGTAAGACCATAAGTAAGGATAAGAGTAGTGGTAGTGTAAGATAGAGTAGTCTGGAGTCGAGGATTCGAATCATAATGAAAAACCATAAGTAAGGATAAGAGTAGTGGTAGTGTAAGATAGGGTAGTCTGGAGTCGAGGATTCAAATCACAATGAAAAACCATAAGTAAGGATAAGAGTAGTGGTAGTGTAAGATAGGGTAGTCTGGAGTCGAGGATTCGAATCATAACGTAAGACCATAAGTAAGGATAAGAGTAGTGGTAGTGTAAGATAGGGTAGTCTGGAGTCGAGGATTCGAATCATAATGTAAGACCATAAGTAAGGATAAGAGTAGTGGTAGTGTAAGATAGGGTAGTCTGGAGTCGAGGATTAAAATCATAATGTAAGACCATAAGTAAGGATAAGAGTAGTGGTAGTGTAAGAGTAGTCTGAAGTCGAGGATTCGAATCATAATGTAAAACCATAAGTAAGGATAAGAGTAGTGGTAGTGTAAGAGTAGTCTGGAGTCGAGGATTCAAATCATAATGTAAAACCATAAGTAAGGATAAGAGTAGTGGTAGTGTAAGAGTAGTCTGGAGTCGAGGATTCAAATCATAATGTAAAACCATAAGTAAGGATAAGAGTAGTGGTAGTGTAAGATAGAGTAGTCTGGAGTCGAGGATTCAAATCATAATGTAAGACCATAAGTAAGGATAAGAGTAGTGGTAGTGTAAGAGTAGTCTGGAGTCGAGGATTCAAATCATAATGTAAGACCATAAGTAAGGATAAGAGTAGTGGTAGTGTAAGATAGAGTAGTCTGGAGTCGAGGATTCAAATCATAATGTAAGACCATAAGTAAGGATAAGAGTAGTGGTAGTGTAAGATAGAGTAGTCTGGAGTCGAGGATTCGAATCATAATGTAAAACCATAAGTAAGGATAAGAGTAGTGGTAGTGTAAGATAGGGTAGTCTGGAGTCATGATTCGAATCATAACGTAAGACCATAAGTAAGGATAAGAGTAGTGGTCTGATAGATAGAGTAGTCTGGAGTCAGGATTCGAATCATAATGTAAGACCATAAGTAAGGATAAGAGTAGTGGATAGAGTAGTCTCGAGTCATGATTCGAATCATAACGTAAGACCATAAGTAAGGATAAGAGTAGTGGTCTGATAGATAGAGTAGTCTGGAGTCATGATTCGAATCATAATGTAAGACCATAAGTAAGGATAAGAGTAGTGGATAGAGTAGTCTCGAGTCATGATTCGAATCATAACGTAAGACCATAAGTAAGGATAAGAGTAGTGGTCTGATAGATAGAGTAGTCTCGAGTCATGATTCGAATCATAACGTAAGACCATAAGTAAGGATAATAGTAGTGGTCTGATAGATAGAGTAGTCTGGAGTCGAGGATTGGAATCTCCTTCAACAAACATTCTTACCATTTCAGACGTAGGAGCGTTATAATGTGTGAGATGATTAATCCCAATTTTCACTGGTAAATAGGTAGCTCAAGAGTGGGTGGTGCTTTCCCTCTAATCTGTCGTTACTAAATTAAGGACGGCTAATGCATAATAATTCTGATGTAGCTTAAAACGAAACTAAAAACAAACCAGCCCTTCCAGAAAACGTGACGATACCTTAACTGTAAGCAAACTATACATCAATGGAGTTTTAACTTCTGAATTTATAAGGGTTTTTACAAAGTGTAAACAACAATGATATCCTCGAATATATTGAATTATATATGATTAATATCATTTTACTAAATGTTTTTAAACTAGACAATACTGAGTCTTGTAAGAGAGCAGTAATCTTGGGAAACCTCCTTGTTACAATTCCTTACTCGTTGAGTTCTTAATAATGTATATATCCTTCGTAGTTTCTATCTAATCATGTTCATTTGTTGTTATTTAATAGCATATGTAACCTTCATAGTTTCTATCTAATCATGTTCATTTGTTGTTATTTAATAGCATATGTATCCTTCATAGTTTCTATCTAATCATGTTCATTTGTTGTTATTTAATAGCATATGTATCCTTCATAGTTTCTATCTAATCATGTTCATTTGTTGTTATTTTATAGCATATGTATCCTTCATAGTTTCTATCTAACCATGTTCATTTGTTGTTATTTAATAGCATATGTAACCTTCATAGTTTCTATCTAATCATGTTCATTTGTTGTTATTTAATAGCATATGTATCCTTCATAGTTTCTATCTAACCATGTTCATTTGTTGTTATTTAATAGCATATGTAACCTTCATAGTTTCTATCTAACCATGTTCATTTGTTGTTATTTAATAGCATATGTAACCTTCATAGTTTCTATCTAATCATGTTCATTTGTTGTTATTCAATAGCATATGTATCCTTCATAGTTTCTATCTAATCATGTTCATTTGTTGTTATTTAATAGCATATGTAACCTTCATAGTTTCTATCTAATCATGTTCATTTGTTGTTATTTAATAGCATATGCATCCTTCATAGTTTCTATCTAACCATGTTCATTTGTTGTTATTTAATAGCATATGTAACCTTCATAGTTTCTATCTAATCATGTTCATTTGTTGTTATTTAATAGCATATGTAACCTTCATAGTTTCTATCTAATCATGTTCATTTGTTGTTATTTAATAGCATATGTAACCTTCATAGTTTCTATCTAATCATGTTCATTTGTTGTTATTTAATAGCATATGTAACCTTCATAGTTTCTATCTAACCATGTTCATTTGTTGTTATTTAATAGCATATGTATCCTTCATAGTTTCTATCTAATCATGTTCATTTGTTGTTATTTAATAGCATATGTATCCTTCATAGTTTCTATCTAATCATGTTCATTTGTTGTTATTTAATAGCATATGTATCCTTCATAGTTTCTATCTAATCATGTTCATTTGTTGTTATTTAATAGCATATGTATCCTTCATAGTTTCTATCTAATCATGTTCATTTGTTGTTATTTAATAGCATATGTATCCTTCATAGTTTCTATCTAATCATGTTCATTTGTTGTTATTTAATAGCATATGTATCCTTCATAGTTTCTATCTAATCATGTTCATTTGTTGTTATTTAATAGCATATGTATCCTTCATAGTTTCTATCTAATCATGTTCATTTGTTGTTATTTAATAGCATATGTATCCTTCATAGTTTCTATCTAATCATGTTCATTTGTTGTTATTTAATAGCATATGTATCCTTCATACACTTTCTACTGCCCTTTTTACTTAATTTTGTGTAGCCTTCATGGCATTTTATTTCTGTCACTTTACTTTAGATATAAAGACAACACGTATGTACATACATAAATTAAGTAAAATAGTTCAGCGATAATTTTAAAAGTTTTAGTTTCATTCTAAATGGAGATCATTTTATCTTATTCAAATATATAGTTAAAATTTGGAACTTAGCATGACCCAGTGGTTAGCTTGCTCAAACTGTGAATTCGAGGGTTCATAGATATGCTATAAAGGTGACGGTCAATTGTAACTCGTCAGTCAGATAGGAGTAGCCCAAAAAGTTGAGGGTAAGTTGTTTTTTTAACTGTCTAACTGCTTTCCCTCTGTTCTCTTAGTTAAAAATCATGGATAACTCCTAGTAGATGATACTTTGTGTTACTTTACGCGAAATTCTGAAAGTAAAGTTCACTTAAGTTACAGTTTCCCACGTTTTGAACTTTCAAAGGTACTGCTTGCATATCAGGCTGTTAGGGCTATGTTTACTTAGCATATAATGAAACCAGACAAGTCATATTTACTTTAATTAAATTGTTTATCTCTACCGAAACCGTTTACGTTTCTCTTTATCCATTTTTAGTTATGAACCACCTCCAATTAGAAACCAACAGTATTCATACTTCGTTACTTCTTGTTTGTTTTGAATTTCGCGAAAGCTACTCGAGGGCTATCTGCGCTAGCCGTCCCTAATTTAGCAGTGTAAGACTAGAGGGAAGGCAGCTAGTCATTACCACCCACCGCCAACTCTTGGGCTACTCTTTTATCAACGAATAGTGTGATTGACCGTCACATTATGACGCACCAACAGCTGAAAGGGCGAGCATATTTGGTGTGAGGGGGATTCGAACCCGCGACCCTGGGATTACGAGTCGAACGCTTTAACACGCTTGGTCATGCCGGGCCCGTTACTTCTTAAAGTGAGTTTCACTTGGTTTAAAATGCTTTATCAGATAAATATCAAACAATGAAATAGTAATCACTGTGATAAATATTGGCGTAATTTCTTTATAATACTTAAAGCTAAATTAATGGGACAACTATGAAAATCTTCACTTACGTCTGTTTGTAGAGACGATTGTTAGAATACTATAGAAAGAATTAAATTATTATAAAACTATCTTTTAACAGCATTCATTTGTTTGTTTGTTTTGGAATTTCGCACAAAGCTACTCGAGGGCTATCTGTGCTAGCCGTCCCTAATTTAGCAGTGTAAAACTAGAGGGAAGACAGCTAGTCATCACCACCCACCGCCAACTCTTGGGCTACTCTTTTACCAACGAATATTGGGATTGATCGCCACATTATAACGCCCCCACGGCTGGGAGGGCGAGCATGTTTGGCGCGACTCGGGCGCGAACCCGCGATCCTCAGATTACGAGTCGCACGCCTTAACGCGCTAGGCCATGCCAGGCCTAACAGCATTCAGAATTTAATTTTTTTTCAGTTTTACAGACAAATGTTATTCTTATGTAAAATAAAAAAACAAGAGGGAATCTTCTATATCCACCGGATTTGAGATTATTTTAGGCAGGATTATAATAATGATGTTATTAATTAGTATAGGTATAAAGGTGTTCCTTTATATTGGTTTAATTTTGGTTTTAGTTGTTGCATACGTAGGGCTTCTTAAATTTTGGATTTGTTTATATTTGTTTCCCTACTTAATATCTGGGTTTTTTATGGTCATGCTGTGTTTATTTGACTTGCAGTGTTCAAAAACGTGTGAAGATTTTTTGTTGTTGTTCTTTGAATCTAGTTTCCATTTTACTGCTTGTTTCTCCAATATAGAAGTTGTAGCAGCTGTTACATTACATTTAATAAATCATATTGGTGTTGTTTTTCAGTGTAGTTTTTACATACCAGCCGTTCTGAGTTACGTTTTTATTTCAAGTGGGTTTCTCATCATCTAAGATTATAATAAATTTACCCATGATATTTTTTTCTTTCATATTTATTAGCGTGAGGCACTCTTACACCCAATTCAATTTTGTCAGGATCTCTATCACCTTGTTCTCAAACTGATTCTTTTAGGCCAGATTAAAGTAAATTAATCTATAAGACCTTTGACGTGATCAAATACATCAGTAAAATGGTTTGACCTCTTGAGTACAAAAAACTGTAATTATATTTAAATCGGTCAAGAGTTACCAGAGCAATGAGTTTTAAAGTTTCTACTATAAGCCATTATGCCGCGGCTAAAAAAATGGACACATTTGCCTATATATATTGTAAAACATCAGATTGGTGGTTATAGATTAGTAACGAAGTTAAACTCTGTAATATGAATAGTACTTTACATTCAGCTACGATTCCAGTGAAACAAAACACCAAACGTCTATTGGTCGATTGTTCAATTTACCAACAATTTGTTAGCTTCTGAAACGATGAATATCCAACAACAATCTCACATTCTAACAATCAACTTGAAATAATTACATTCTGTAACACAAATTTTGTTCCTGGATAGTATGTATTATTTCTTAATTGCTTATGTTGTAAAAGTACAGAAAATGGACATTATTCCCTGCAAACTTTGCTTTTGTGACCTGAATAATGAAATTTAGAAATTAACCTATTTTCTACATAAAAACGGGCAAATTTGCACATTTTCATTTACATAATGTCTGAATAAAACAACATATGAATCAAGACTTACATGTATTTATACTAAAGTTATACAAAAATGTTTAGAAGTGAGTAGTTTTTCGAGATTTGCGACTGTAATGTAAATCACTTTCACGTATCAGCCTCCAAATATAGTCTCCCATCATGTTTTCGTTATACGCTCCCACGTCACAAATGCGAAGTTTAAAGAGAAAAAGAGGTATTTTCCATTTACTTTAGGCATAAGTAGTTGAGAAATAACACTTTCTGACCAGACACAAGAAAAAGTAAAAACTTTGTCACATCGTGTTATAAGCGTTTCGCTTCTTCGTTGAACTAAGAATGGCTGAAGATCAAAGTCCAATTCCAACTAGAACCTGGAGAAGTCCAATTTGATCGTTAAATTGCTTTGAATTAAAGCATAAAAACTAATTGAATATTAAACTAAATTATCGTGTGCCCTGTTCAATGATATTAACATAGTCCAATGAAGCTGTGACGTGTTCGTTGAAAAATAAGATATATTATGAACACTAAATCATGGTGTGCCCCCCTCCAATCCAGTAGCCAACAAATTCGCTTTTCTACCTTTTAAAAATTTGACAAAAACTTGTGGAGAGGATGTGTTGTCAAGCAAATAATAGTAAGTATTTGTTTGTTTTTGAATTTCGCACAAAGCTACTCGAGGGCTATCTGTGCTAGCCGTTCCTAATTTAGTAGTGTAAGACTAGAGGCAAGGCAGCTAGTCATCACCACCCACCGCCAACTCTTGGGCTACTCTTTTACCAACGAATAGTGGGATTGACCGTAACATTACAACGCCGCCACGGCTGAAAGGGCGAGCATGTTTGGCGCGACGGGGATGCGAACCCGCGACAATAGTGAGGAAATCTCTCGAGCCCCTTCCAGATTATTAAGACCATCCTAATGGGTGTGCTTGGCGTCCATGATTCTTGAATACTAAATTAGTTCACGTATTGCTGTGTATTATTCATGAATATTATATTAGATTATGTTACGATGTGCATTGTTTATGAGCACTAAATTATGATATGATCAGTTCGTTAAAAGGACATGACGTCACAAACTTACGAGAACTGAAATAGACGAAGACTCATTTTGAACTAAATAGGGCAGTTGTAATTAATTGTTTAATGGCGCCATGGAAAACAATAAGGACTGAGATACGTTTTACCTGGTTCATTCTGAATCTACCTCAACTTCGAAAAACAAAACCAGAAAAAAAGAATGAATGAATGAAATCTAATTGTGGATAAGCAATTTAGAACCGTTACTTTTCTCTTAAAGAACATCAGTGTAAAGAAAACGTACCAAGAGTGAACTCTGGTTTGTAGGAAAACGTTAATGAATAACAAATTTCACTCGGTCAAAAGAGTCGAGCTTTTCTAGCATCCAGGCTTCGGATTTTCTGCCTTTTGATTGCTTAATAACTCAACCGTTAACAGATAAGAGTAGTGTCTTGTTTATGTTGAATTCTGTAGGTTTTGTTATATGGAGTAAGACTAAAGCCAGTAATCCAGCAATAACGTAAATTTTTTTACGAGGTATTTTACGAACTCCAAATTGACGATTTGCTGTGAAGTATAACTTATTACCATATCCTGTTTAATGTATCAATCAATAAAAAAATTGTTATGTTAAAAACTACTATACTTAAACATTTATTATTTTTGTTCCTTATTTTGAAGAAGGGTGTTTTTGATTATTCTGCTAAAGGTATTATTAATTTTGTATCATTAATGAGTTATTCTACTCGTCTATTTATTATAAATTAATCGATTCGTTTTAAATACTTGTGTATTGTTAAGCATTTGAATAAGAATTTCTAACAATTTTGTTCGTTTTTTTTTGTTTCTTTCAAGCCTCAAGAGAAAGAAGATAAATAGATTTCATGCAAAAACTCCTCTTAAAATCAACCACTGAGGATACATAACAATGACTTTCCAACGCCCAAGTTCAGCGAACTGTTCAATCACAAATGGAGGGTTACCATTTCTTAACTGTTCTTCGCATACCGTCGCCACCTGTTTCTTCTCTAACTGCACTCAGACCTGGACCACCTCTGGTCTGATTCTCGAAAACGTTTCTAGTACCATGAAGGGTGAAGAACTGGATGGCGGAGTAGATGAAGAGTTTGAACTGTTCCGAGAACAGAGTCGTTTCTGGATTCAGCGAGTCCTGGTTCCAATTATCTTAATCATTGGTCTCATTGGAAACACTGTGACGATCGTGATAATGACCAGGCGGCGCATGCGCTCTTCTACCAATAACTACTTAGCAGCTTTAGCTATTTTTGACATGGTGTACCTAATTTGCGTTTTCGGTCTTTCACTCTTTCATTATCCAGGGATCCAGGACCCCAGATACGTCATCTACTGGCACATTCGACCCTTCGTTATCATGTTAACTGACGCCTGCAGTAACACATCAGTTTGGCTAACAGTAACTTTCACGATAGAGAGATACATAGCAGTTAGCCATCCAATCAAAGGAAAGATATACTGTACGGAGTCCAGGGCAAAGAAGGTCATCGTTTGTGTTTCTTTGATTTGTTTCTTCTTGACCCTACCAACACCATTTGAGTGGACCGTCATCGAAATCACTGACGACGAGACCAACGAGACAACAGTCTCTATGGATTTCTCAGATTTTGGAAATAACAATCTCTATAAAACCGTTTACTACACCATGACGGCCATCGTGTTCGTCTTTATACCGCTTTTCCTACTTGCCGTGTTTAATTCCTACCTCATCAGGTCGGTTCACCTTTCCAAGATTCAGAGGAACACCATGACCCATCTCAGGGAGTCGAGAGATTCTCTCCAGCAAGAAAATAAGATCACGGTCATGTTAATAGCAGTGGTAGTATTGTTCTTTATGTGTCAACTTCCAACAGCAGCCATCTTGGTCTATACATCCTTGCACGCAGTCAATCCTCATACCAACAAAGAAGCTCTCCTCCAAGGACTAGGTAATATATTTAACTTTCTTGTGTGTATCAACGCGGCCGGAAATTTTGTCTTATACTGTTTACTCAGTCAGAAGTATCGACGGACTTTTCTTCAGACTTTCTGTCCGTGTATCAAAAGCAAACTGGTCCGCTTGCAGTCAGCGTACCAGAGATCTGCCTACAGTAACGTCAGAGATAAGTCGCAAGTGTCCAGGAGTACTGATGTCCGGCAAACCGGATATGACAGCAAAACATTTGGAACCAGCGGGGAAGGCGAGTCAAAAAATTGTGATTTTTCGGACACCCCCCGCAATAGGTGGAGAACTGAAGAAGGAGAGAGTTTCTCTCTCCTCTCTTTAACGAACAAACAAAGACATCGCTTTGAAGAAGAGATATCGAAATCGGAAAAACGAAAGAAGCTCCCGTCGATTTTTAATAACCAGTGGAGAAAGATGTTGAGGCAGGACGAGACAAGAATGAGTAATAAGGAGAAAACTGTTACATTCCAAACAGATAACGATTCAGTCACTCTAAACTCTCCAGAGGGCGTAATTTCAATAAACGTACACTCAACGGTATAATATTTCGGGGTATTTTTTTTACTCCGCACGTTATATTTACATTCGCCATTTTTTAGAGCTGATGACGTTCTCTTAACAAAACCAAATATATGAAAATATATTCCGCTCTTTTCTTTCAAATATTTCTTTGATTATATAGGATGATAAATAAAGATGTTGTCTTAAAATAAATGCGTTATTATACGAAAAGAAATCTTTGAAATGAAGTTGTTGAGAGTTTTGGTTTTGTTTTCTTTAAAACAGTATTACTTATTTTGACGTCTCCTAGGACTTGAAAGATGGATATTAGCACCTAGGTTTGAAACGAGGTTTTGGTAAGATTTTGATTATGATACTGTTATGGAATGAAGCTTTGATGACACTGTTGTAATACTGTTGTCGTTAATATATCATATTAATCCAAGGTACTTTGTTGTAGTGACATCAGCATTGTTGTGAATAAGTGACAATATTACATGTTAAGAATCTTCGTTAATCATTATGTAGATAAAATAAAGAGTTATAGAGATGTGCTGATAGAATGTCAAAACAACTGTGTTAATAAACTATGGCTTATGGTAACGTGGTAATAACGTACAGGTTATTGTTATTGGAAATTATACAGATGTTGTGCCAACAACGTGCGTTAAAATTAGTGTTAACAATATGTTTAATTGATGTGAAATCCTTATCCTTGTATGCAAAGTTTATTATTTAAAGAAAATCAAAATACCCGTAGTGAAACCCAACAAAACAATCTAAAGTGTATATAAACCAATCGTAAAATTTCTTAATAATTAATTAGTCTGTAAGAAAGAGTGGTTTAAGTATTGACGTACAGTTTATTTAACCCTAACTTTCTCTCAAGTTATTAATTAAGACTCTAAGGTCAGAGTTTAATTTAGACCAAAGTTCAGTACCATTAATATGTGAGTAGAAAAATAGTTTTCATAAACTGCGCTAGTACATGGACAATAATGGAAATTTTGCTTGTATGATACTGGAAAAACATTTTTATTACGCCACGTGCAACCCCCATCTTCTCGAAATATTTGTCCTGTGTGCATGTAAATTTGCAATAGGGGTACAATGTTCCCGTTTCATCTTCGTTTCGCGTCACGGAGATCTTTAATTCACTCCATTCTCAAGGTGAATGTATGACATCATGAATACTCCACACGCGGATCTAACATTCTGGTGCCAGGGGCAATCGGTTAATATATATAATATTCCATTCTTTCGGAACCAACTTCCCATGGAAGATCTAGATTCAATGAAACGCCATACGTTTCTTCTCTCTCAAATACCTGTACTGTTGGTTATGCTTTCAAATATTTAATAATATGGATATTTAAGGTTTACATCTTGATAGCTGTATATATATATATATATAGCTCACAGTTGTTTGACAAAAAGTGTCAAATAGTGAACGATCATTATTGGTCACAGCGATACTGATTATTATTTTTGTATGTGTACATATGCTTTTGCCAACTGTGTCTCATGCAATTTCTAATAAAAGAAGAACAAAAACATATATCTGGTCAAAACATCATCGCTATAATGCTCGTGGCCGTCTTTAGATCTATTGGTACATCTGTCAGTTCACTAGGAACGAAACGTCAATACATCTAATATGAAATATAATATTCAACTTAAATATCTGGCGTTTCTGTTACCTTCTAATCGCCACAGTGAACCAGTGTTTATATGGATATCGAAGAATGTCTAACAGTAATGCCACCGCTATCACTCAGTTACAAAAAGCAAATCCAATGGTAGACTGGATTTCATATTTATATAGATTAAAGTACTTACAATAATAAACATAGTAATCCGATATCAGTTGACACGTAGATTTAAGTATTTGCAATAATAACAAGGTGATCCGATATCACTTGACACATAGATTTAAGTACTTACAATAATAACATGGTGATCCGATATCAGATGACACATAGATTTAAGTACTTACAATAATAAACATGGTGATCCAATATCAGTTGAGACATAGATTTAAGTACTTACAATAATAAACATGGTGATTTGATATCAGTTGAGACATAGATTTAAGTATTTACAGTAATAACATGGTGATCCGATATCAGTTGAGACATAGATTTAAGTACTTACAGTAATAAACATGGTGATCCAATATCAGTTGACACATAGATTTAAGTACTTACAATAATAAACATGGTGATTTGATATCAGTTGACACATAGATTTAAGTACTTACAGTAATAACATGGTGATCGGATATCAGTTGAGACATAGATTTAAGTACTTACAGCAATAAACATGGTGATCCAATATCAGTTGACACATAGATTTAAGTACTTACAGTAATAAACCTCGTGACGGATATCAGTTGATACATATATTTAAGTACTTATAGTTACAACATGGTGATCCAATATCAGTTGATACATATATTTAAGTACTTACAATAATAAACATGGTGACGGATATCAGTTGAGACATAGATTTAAGTACTTACAATAATAAACATGGTGATTTGATATCAGTTGAGACATAGATTTAAGTATTTACAGTAATAACATGGTGATCCGATATCAGTTGAGACATAGATTTAAGTACTTACAGTAATAAACATGGTGATCCAATATCAGTTGACACATAGATTTAAGTACTTACAATAATAAACATGGTGATTTGATATCAGTTGACACATAGATTTAAGTACTTACAGTAATAACATGGTGATCGGATATCAGTTGAGACATAGATTTAAGTACTTACAGCAATAAACATGGTGATCCAATATCAGTTGACACATAGATTTAAGTACTTACAGTAATAAACCTGGTGACGGGTATCAGTTGATACATATATTTAAGTACTTGTAGTTACAACATGGTGATCCAATATCAGTTGATACATATATTTAAGTACTTACAATAATAAACATGGTGACGGATATCAGTTGATACATATATTTAAGTACTTACAATAATAAACATGGTGACGGATATCAGTTGATACAAATATTTAAGTACTTGTAGTTACAACATGGTGATCGAATATTAGTTGAGACATAGATTTAAGTACTTACGGTGACAATATGGTGATCGGATATCAGTTGAGACATAGATTTATGTATCTACAGTAACAATATGACGATCGGATGTCAACTGACACAAAGATTTAGTTACAGAAAATACGATTATCAGATATCAGCCGACACATAGACTTAGGTTCTTACAGTGGTGTTGTAGATATCGGATATCAGTTACCGTCTAAATATTGCTACTTACAGTAATAACGGTATGATCAAATATAAATGGACACATCATTTCAGGTTTTTACAGCGAGTACGTTAAAGTCAGACATTAATCGAAACATAGACTTAATTAGTGTAATGTTGTGGTAATCGTATATCAATGGACACATAGATTTGAAAAAAGGAAATAATGTGAAACATTTAAAGTTTTTGCTGTTTTTTAGGTAATTAAAATATAGTTTCACTTATTTATTAAGATACGATTGTATTACGTATTTTGTTAAATTAACTTCTGTACTATGATTTGCTCATTTTTGATTGTAATATCGTGAGCTTCCTTAATAAAACTTCAACTTGAAATAAATAACCTAATGTGTGTATTCACAGGCTTCCTCCATAACAAAGATATTGCTATTTAATGAGGCATTGTGTAAGAAATACGCTACTAAATGAAATATTTCTACGAAAGAAATTGCATGAAAATATACATAAATCACGTCACTTCCGGTTTGTAGAGTCGCATATTACTGCACATCTTGTAAGTTTTATTACCTTACGTTTATTTTTTTCATCATTCCATTCCATCATAGAATCAATCCTTTCCTTTCATGTTGTTTAATTATTTGATAAGAATTTTTTACTATTGATTCGTTACACGTAAAAATAAAGAAAACTAGTTCAAGTAATACAAAAGGATCCATGCTTCAAGGAACTATCTATACTTTTGTCTTAGGTCTTAGGTTTTACTTGCAAAGTTTATTTCCTCATTTATACTCAGGTCACACTTTAAAATAATTATTTTTTTTTATCTTCTTAGTTCCTAAAACTAACATACTTATTCTTAGTTCCTAAAACTAACATACTTATTCTTAGTTCCTAAAACTAACATACTTATTCTTAGTTTCTAAAACTAACATACTTATTCTTAGTTTCTAAAACTAACATACTTATTTTTAGTTCCTAAAGCTCAGATACGTATTCTTAGTTTCTAAAACTAACATACTTATTCTTAGTTCCTAAAACTAACATACTTATTCTTAGTTTCTAAAACTAACATACTTATTCTTAGTTTCTAAAACTAACATACTTATTCTTAGTTCCTAAAACTAACATACTTATTCTTAGTTTCTAAACCTAACATACTTATTCTTAGTTCCTGAAACTAACATACTTATTCTTAGTTCCTAAAACTAACATACTTATTCTTAGTTTCTAAACCTAACATACTTATTCTTAGTTTCTAAACCTAACATACTTATTCTTAGTTTCTAAAACTAACATACTTATTCTTAGTTTCTAAAACTAACATACTTATTTTTAGTTCCTAAAGCTCAGATACGTATTCTTAGTTTCTAAAACTAACATACTTATTCTTAGTTCCTAAAACTAACATACTTATTCTTAGTTTCTAAAACTAACATACTTATTCTTAGTTCCTAAAACTAACATACTTATTCTTAGTTTCTAAACCTAACATACTTATTCTTAGTTCCTAAAACTAACATACTTATTCTTAGTTTCTAAACCTAACATACTTATTCTTAGTTCCTGAAACTAACATACTTATTCTTAGTTCCTAAAACTAACATACTTATTCTTAGTTTCTAAAACTAACATACTTATTCTTAGTTCCTGAAACTGAAACTAACATACTTATTCTTAGTTCCTAAAACTAACATACTTATTCTTAGTTTCTAAACCTAACATACTTATTCTTAGTTCCTAAAACTAACATACTTATTCTTAGTTCCTAAAACTAACATACTTATTCTTAGTTCCTAAACCTAACATACTTATTCTTAGTTTCTAAAACTAACATACTTATTCTTAGTTCCTAAAACTAACATACTTATTCTTAGTTTCTAAACCTAACATACTTATTCTTAGTTTCTAAAACTAACATACTTATTCTTAGTTCCTAAAACTAACATACTTATTCTTAGTTTCTAAACCTAACATACTTATTCTTAGTTTCTAAACCTAACATACTTATTCTTAGTTCCTAAAACTAACATACTTATTCTTAGTTTCTAAACCTAACATACTTATTCTTAGTTTCTAAAACTAACATACTTATTCTTAGTTCCTAAAACTAACATACTTATTCTTAGTTTCTAAACCTAACATACTTATTCTTAGTTTCTAAACCTAACATACTTATTCTTAGTTCTTAAAACTAACATACTTATTCTTAGTTCCTAAAACTAACATACTTATTCTTAGTTCCTAAAACTAACATACTTATTCTTAGTTCCTAAAACTAACATACTTATTCTTAGTTTCTAAACCTAACATACTTATTCTTAGTTCCTAAAACTAACATACTTATTCTTAGTTTCTAAACCTAACATACTTATTCTTAGTTTTTAAAACTAACATGCTTATTCTTAGTTTCTAAAACTAACATACTTATTCTTAGTTTCTAAAACTAACATGCTTATTCTTAGTTTCTAAAACTAACATGCTTATTCTTAGTTTCTAAAACTAACATACTTATTCTTAGTTTCTAAAACTAACATGCTTATTCTTAGTTTCTAAAACTAACATGCTTATTCTTAGTTTCTAAAACTAACATGCTTATTCTTAGTTTCTAAAACTAACATGCTTATTCTTAGTTTCTAAAACTAACATGCTTATTCTTAGTTTCTAAAACTAACATGCTTATTCTTAGTTTCTAAAACTAACATGCTTATTCTTAGTTTCTAAAACTAACATACTTATTCTTAGTTTCTAAAACTAACATGCTTATTCTTAGTTCCTAAAACTAACATACTTATTCTTAGTTTCTAAACCTAACATACTTATTCTTAGTTTTTAAAACTAACATACTTATTCTTAGTTTCTAAAACTAACATACTTATTCTTAGTTTCTAAAACTAACATACTTATTCTTAGTTTCTAAAACTAACCTACTTATTCTTAGTTTCTAAACCTAACATACTTATTCTTAGTTCCTAAACCTAACATACTTATTCTTAGTTTCTAAAACTAACATGCTTATTCTTAGTTTCTAAACCTAACATACTTATTCTTAGTTTCTAAACCTAACATACTTATTCTTAGTTTCTAAAACTAACATACTTATTCTTAGTTTCTAAACCTAACATACTTATTCTTAGTTTCTAAACCTAACATACTTATTCTTAGTTTCTAAAACTAACATACTTATTCTTAGTTTCTAAACCTAACATACTTATTCTTAGTTTCTAAAACTAACATACTTATTCTTAGTTTTTAAAACTAACATGCTTATTCTTAGTTTTTAAAACTAACATGCTTGCTCATAAAATACACTTTCCTGGACTTATTCTTCTACCATTATCCCCTAATCATCCAGCAAAAATGTTGGTAGCATATAACATTATATTTTGGGGCTTAAACCCCTGGGACGGTATAACACATAGAACCTTGTATTCAAAGATTATAAGTTAGTTCGCGAGTGAAATTGTTAGAGATGTGAAGCCAGACTTTTCTTCATTTTCAGAAGGTTTGCACTTTTATATATCTTAAGTGTTATAATACGTTCAAATTGTAATTATGTGCACTTAATAACCGTGGTTATTCTTTTAACACTGGAATTTAACAATGACGTTTGGAATAAAGGTGAAGATATAACTAGGGTTAGTAGCTCCTAGACCTAACTGAGAGTTCGAATATTCATCCTGTACATTCTACTAAATATATTGTATTGTGAAGCCTAGTGTATATGAACATATTTAGTCTTTGAACCAATTATTAATATGGATATGCTCAAATAAGTTTAAATACGTTGAAAAGCAAAGCCGTTTTACTTTAGATAAATCCTCCTCATGTACGTAAATGGTAAACCTGATAATATAATGTGTATTTTGTGTGTTACCATACACATTTATATGATTATTTACACTAACCATTATAAAAGAGACGAATATGAATGGTATTAAGTGATTTAGATATAACATATATTTCTAAATTTCAGATTGTGATTTAACGAAAAACTATATTACGTGTTAACAACCAACGTAGTTTAAACTACCATGAGCTCTCAGCATTTATTATTACAGCATGTTTGTTTGCATGTTTTGACTTATCTTGAACATTTAAAATGTGCTTACATTCTCATTATAACAGTCATTAATAGTATTGCTGGTAAGTATCCAGAATAATAGATGGCCGAGAGTTATAAACTGGCTTTGTGTGCTTACTTTAGGTACGTTTAATTATAAGTTAACAATTATGTCTCCAGACACAACAATAATACTTCTAATGTGTGGACTGGTATTTAATTATAAGTTAACAATTATGTCTTTAGACACAACAATAATATTTCTAATGTGTGGACTGGTATTTAATTATAAGTTAACAATTATGTCTTTAGACACAAGAATAATATTTCTATAGTGTGAACTGGTATTTAATTACGACTTCATGAAATCTATTACATATCTCTTTGAAGGTGTGCATTATAAGTGTGTAAAACAGCACATTTCTATATGTGTAAATTGTTACTTATCTGGTTTCATGATGGTATATATGTGTATCTGTATATGTAAGTACATATTTATTGTAGTCCTGCTTCATTCAATCAATAAAGTAAAGGAAAATGTTCCTACGTTTTGTGTTCTATCTCAGATTAGTAACAAAGTGCAGGAAAAGCAACAGAAAATAGCATTAAAATATTACAATAACATCAACTGTAATAAGCCTATTTTGATACCAACATTTAATGTTAGAAATAAGGAACTGATTTGTGACAACTGTCATTTTATCAGTTTCAAATCAGAAATTAAACTGAAAGCTATAATGACATTATTTAACTAATATTAATTTAAAAAAACAACAACAAAGGCCTTATTATCCCCTGGTAATTAATTCTGTTAAAATACAATACTATAAAAAATGAAGTACCTACATTTATATATATACAAATTAAACTGGCTTTAAGTGTTTACTTTGCTCTAAATCGCTATGTTAATAAATCATATTATCCTTAAGTTCGCTTATACCTGTCATCACAAGAACCGATCATAAGTTTATATTTCTATCAAAACACAAGCATCAATTAAAGTTCTCTAACACCATTAAAACACGAGCACTGTTTTATGTCTAAAACTGTGTCAAACTCTAATTGTATTACAATACCAGTATTAAATTATAAGGCCTTAAGTTTGTCGAAATACCAGTTAAAATTATAAGGTTCAAACACCATAAAAACACCAGTAGTAAAACGACATGTCATTAATTTTGTCAAAATACTATTACTAAAATTATGATGTTCTAATTGTATAAAGACACTAGTATTTTTCATAAGACTGTAATTGTATAAAGAAAGGAATATTGGTTATAATGCTGTAATTCTATGAAGACATCAGAATTGTTTATAATGGTGTAATCCTATGAAGACATCAGTATTGGTTATAAGATTCTAACCATATCATAGGGTCACTGTTGTTTATGCAGTCACGATTGTTGGTTAAAATCAAACTAGCTTCAGCTGAAGAATCTTAACCATCAAAACTAACAGTAAATTTTAGAACATAAGTTTGTATCTAGCAGCAAGATAAAAATGGCAGACCGAGTTTTTTTAAATTCTCGAATTTTCGTGCGATAATAAAAAAATTGTTCCATGCGTTAATCGTCCCTAATTTCCAACTGATAGACTACAGAGAAAGTGGCTGGTCTAGAGCACCTACTGTTAATACTTGGGATACACAGTCTATTAGGTTAAACTTTTATTCGAAAATCCCAAGTGTGAAAATAGTTGAAATCATGGAAAGCGTTTCCTCAGTTATCTTATTACCAGTTACACATTGTGAAACGAGCTATAGTATTACAAGCTACACATTGTGAAACGAGCTATAGTATTACTAGCTACACATTGTGAAACGAGCTATATAATTACAAGTTACACATTGTGAAACGAGCTATAGTAATACTAACTACACATTGTGAAACGAGCTATAGTATTACCACTTACACATTGTGAAACGAGCTATAGTATTACCAGTCACACATTGTGAAACGAGCTATAGTATTACTAGCTACACATTGTGAAACGAGCTATAGTATTACCAGTTACACATTGTGAAACGAGCTATAGTATTACCAGTTACACATTGTGAAACGAGCTATAGTATTACCAGTTACACATTGTGAAACGAGCTATAGTATTACCAGTTACACATTGTGAAACGAGCTATAGTATTACCAGTTACACATTGTGAAACGAGCTATAGTATTACTAGCTACACATTGTGAAACGAGCTGTAGTATTACCAGTCACACATTGTGAAACGAGCTGTAGTATTACCATTTACACATTGTGAAACGAGCTATGGTATTACCATTCACACATTGTGAAACGAGCTATAGTATTACTAGCTACACATTGTGAAACGAGCTATAGTATTTAGCTACACATTGTGAAACGAACTATAGTAATACTAGCTACACATTGTGAAACGAGCTATAGTATTACTAGCTACACATTGTGAAACGAGCTATAGTATTACCAGTCACACATTGTGAAACGAGCTATGGTATTACTAGCTACACATTGTGAAACGAGCTGTAGTATTACCATTTACACATTGTGAAACGAGCTATGGTATTACCATTCACACATTGTGAAACGAGCTATAGTATTACTAGCTACACATTGTGAAACGAGCTATAGTATTACTAGCTACACATTGTGAAACGAGCTATAGTATTACTAGCTACACATTGTGAAACGAACTATAGTAATACTAGCTACACATTGTGAAACGAGCTATAGTATTACTAGCTACACATTGTGAAACGAGCTATAGTATTACCAGTCACACATTGTGAAACGAGCTATGGTATTACTAGCTACACATTGTGAAACGAGCTGTAGTATTACCATTTACACATTGTGAAACGAGCTATGGTATTACCATTCACACATTGTGAAACGAGCTATAGTATTACTAGCTACACATTGTGAAACGAGCTGTAGTATTACCATTTACACATTGTGAAACGAGCTATGGTATTACCATTCACACATTGTGAAACGAGCTATAGTATTACTAGCTACACATTGTGAAACGAGCTATAGTATTACTAGCTACACATTGTGAAACGAACTATAGTAATACTAGCTACACATTGTGAAACGAGCTATAGTATTACTAGCTACACATTGTGAAACGAACTATAGTATTACTAGCTACACATTGTGAAACGAGCTATAGTATTACCAGTTACACATTGTGAAACGAGCTATAGTATTACCAGTTACACATTGTGAAACGAGCTATAGTATTACCAGTTACACATTGTGAAACGAGCTATAGTATTACCAGTTACACATTGTGAAACGAGCTATAGTATTACCAGTTACACATTGTGAAACGAGCTATAGTATTACTAGCTACACATTGTGAAACGAGCTATAGTATTACCAGTCACACATTGTGAAACGAGCTATAGTATTACTAGCTACACATTGTGAAACGAGCTGTAGTATTACCATTTACACATTGTGAAACGAGCTATGGTATTACCATTCACACATTGTGAAACGAGCTATAGTATTACTAGCTACACATTGTGAAACGAGCTGTAGTATTACCATTTACACATTGTGAAACGAGCTATGGTATTACCATTCACACATTGTGAAACGAGCTATAGTATTACTAGCTACACATTGTGAAACGAGCTATAGTATTACCAGTCACACATTGTGAAACGAGCTATAGTAATACTAGCTACACATTGTGAAACGAGCTATAGTATTACTAGCTACACATTGTGAAACGAGCTATAGTATTACTAGCTACACATTGTGAAACGAGCTATAGTATTACTAGCTACACATTGTGAAACGAGCTATAGTATTACTAGCTACACATTGTGAAACGAGCTATAGTATTCCTAGCTACACATTGTGAAACGAGCTATGGTATTACCAGTTACACATTGTGAAACGAGCTATGGTATTCCTAGCTACACATTGTGAAACGAGCTATGGTATTCCTAGCTACACATTGTGAAACGAGCTATGGTATTCCTAGCTACACATTGTGAAACGAGCTATGGTATTACCAGTTACACATTGTGAAACGAGCTATAGTATTACTAGCTACACATTGTGAAACGAGCTATAGTATTACCAGTTACACATTGTGAAACGAGCTATAGTATTACAAGTTACACATTGTGAAACGAGCTATAGTATTACAAGTTACACATTGTGAAACAAACTATAGTATTACCACTTACACATTGTGAAACGAGCTATAGTATTACCAGTTACACATTGTGAAACGAGCTATAGTATTACCAGTTACACATTGTGAAACGAGCTATAGTATTACCAGTTACACATTGTGAAACGAGCTATAGTATTACTAGCTACACATTGTGAAACGAGCTGTAGTATTACCAGTCACACATTGTGAAACGAGCTATAGTATTACTAGCTACACATTGTGAAACGAGCTATAGTATTACTAGCTACACATTGTGAAACGAGCTGTAGTATTACCATTTACACATTGTGAAACGAGCTATGGTATTACCATTCACACATTGTGAAACGAGCTATAGTATTACTAGCTACACATTGTGAAACGAGCTATAGTATTACTAGCTACACATTGTGAAACGAACTATAGTAATACTAGCTACACATTGTGAAACGAGCTATAGTATTACTAGCTACACATTGTGAAACGAGCTATAGTATTACCAGTTACACATTGTGAAACGAGCTATAGTATTACTAGCTACACATTGTGAAACGAGCTATAGTATTACCAGTTACACATTGTGAAACGAGCTATGGTATTCCTAGCTACACATTGTGAAACGAGCTATAGTATTACTAGCTACACATTGTGAAACGAGCTATAGTATTACTAGCTACACATTGTGAAACGAGCTGTAGTATTACCATTTACACATTGTGAAACGAGCTATGGTATTACCATTCACACATTGTGAAACGAGCTATAGTATTACCAGTTACACATTGTGAAACGAGCTATAGTATTACTAGCTACACATTGTGAAACGAGCTATAGTATTACTAGCTACACATTGTGAAACGAACTATAGTAATACTAGCTACACATTGTGAAACGAGCTATAGTATTACTAGCTACACATTGTGAAACGAGCTATAGTATTACCAGTTACACATTGTGAAACGAGCTATAGTATTACTAGCTACACATTGTGAAACGAGCTATAGTATTACCAGTTACACATTGTGAAACGAGCTATGGTATTCCTAGCTACACATTGTGAAACGAGCTATAGTATTACTAGCTACACATTGTGAAACGAGCTATAGTATTACTAGCTACACATTGTGAAACGAGCTGTAGTATTACCATTTACACATTGTGAAACGAGCTATGGTATTACCATTCACACATTGTGAAACGAGCTATAGTATTACTAGCTACACATTGTGAAACGAGCTATAGTATTACTAGCTACACATTGTGAAACGAACTATAGTAATACTAGCTACACATTGTGAAACGAGCTATAGTATTACTAGCTACACATTGTGAAACGAGCTATAGTATTACCAGTTACACATTGTGAAACGAGCTATAGTATTACTAGCTACACATTGTGAAACGAGCTATAGTATTACCAGTTACACATTGTGAAACGAGCTATGGTATTCCTAGCTACACATTGTGAAACGAGCTATGGTATTCCTAGCTACACATTGTGAAACGAGCTATGGTATTACCAGTTACACATTGTGAAACGAGCTATAGTATTACCAGTTACACATTGTGAAACGAGCTATAGTATTACTAGCTACACATTGTGAAACGAGCTATAGTATTACCAGTTACACATTGTGAAACGAGATATAGTATTCCTAGCTACACATTGTGAAACGAACTATAGTATTACCAGTTACACATTGTGAAACGAGCTATAGTATTACCAGTTACACATTGTGAAACGAGATATAGTATTACCAGTTACACATTGTGAAACGAGCTATGGTATTACCAGTTACACATTGTGAAACGAGCTATAGTATTACCAGTTACACATTGTGAAACGAGATATAGTATTACCAGTTACACATTGTGAAACGAGATATAGTATTACCAGCTACACATTGTGAAACGAGCTATAGTATTACAAGTTACACATTGTGAAACGAGATATAGTATTACCAGTTACACATTGTGAAACGAGCTATAGTATTACCAGTCACACATTGTGAAACGAGCTATGGTATTCCTAGCTACACATTGTGAAACGAGCTATGGTATTACCAGTTACACATTGTGAAACGAGCTATAGTATTACCAGTTACACATTGTGAAACGAGCTATAGTATTACTAGCTACACATTGTGAAACGAGCTATAGTATTACCAGTTACACATTGTGAAACGAGCTATAGTATTACTAGCTACACATTGTGAAACGAGCTATAGTATTACCAGTTACACATTGTGAAACGAGCTATAGTATTACCAGTTACACATTGTGAAACGAGCTATAGTATTACCAGTTACACATTGTGAAACGAGCTATGGTATTACCAGTTACACATTGTGAAACGAGCTATAGTATTACCAGTTACACATTGTGAAACGAGCTATAGTATTACCAGTTACACATTGTGAAACGAGCTATAGTATTACCAGCTACACATTGTGAAACGAGCTATAGTATTACCAGTTACACATTGTGAAACGAGCTATGGTATTACTAGCTACACATTGTGAAACGAGCTATGGTATTACTAGCTACACATTGTGAAACGAGCTATAGTATTACTAGCTACACATTGTGAAACGAGCTATAGTATTACCAGCTACACATTGTGAAACGAACTACAGTATTACCAGTTACACATTGTGAAACGAGCTATAGTATTACTAGCTACACATTGTGAAACGAGCTATAGTATTACCAGCTACACATTGTGAAACGAACTACAGTATTACCAGTTACACATTGTGAAACGAGCTATAGTATTACCAGCTACACATTGTGAAACGAACTACAGTATTACCAGTTACACATTGTGAAACGAGCTATAGTATTACTAGCTACACATTGTGAAACGAGCTATAGTATTACCAGTTACACATTGTGAAACGAGCTATAGTATTACTAGCTACACATTGTGAAACGAACTATAGTATTACCAGTTACACATTGTGAAACGAGCTATAGTATTACTAGCTACACATTGTGAAACGAACTACAGTATTACCAGTTACACATTGTGAAACGAGCTATAGTATTACTAGCTACACATTGTGAAACGAACTACAGTATTACCAGTTACACATTGTGAAACGAGCTATAGTATTACCAGTTACACATTGTGAAACGAGCTATAGTATTACCAGTTACACATTGTGAAACGAGCTATAGTATTACCAGTTACACATTGTGAAACGAGCTATAGTATTACCAGTTACACATTGTGAAACGAGCTATAGTATTACCAGTTACACATTGTGAAACGAGCTATAGTATTACCAGTTACACATTGTGAAACGAGCTATAGTATTACTAGCTACACATTGTGAAACGAGCTATAGTATTACCAGTTACACATTGTGAAACGAGCTATAGTATTACCAGTTACACATTGTGAAACGAGCTATAGTATTACCAGTTACACATTGTGAAACGAGCTATAGTATTACTAGCTACACATTGTGAAACGAGCTATAGTATTACCAGTTACACATTGTGAAACGAACTATAGTATTACCGATTACACATTGTGAAACGAGCTATAGTATTACTAGCTACACATTGTGAAACGAGCTATAGTATTACTAGCTACACATTGTGAAACGAGCTATAGTATTACAAGTTACACATTGTGAAACGAGCTATAGTATTACCAGTTACACATTGTGAAACGAGCTATAGTATTACCAGTTACACATTGTGAAACGAGCTATAGTATTACCAGTTACACATTGTGAAACGAGCTATAGTATTACCAGCTACACATTGTGAAACGAGCTATAGTATTACCACTTACACATTGTGAAACGAGCTATAGTATTACCAGTTACACATTGTGAAACGAGCTATAGTATTACCAGTTACACATTGTGAAACGAGCTATAGTATTACCAGTTACACATTATGAAACGAGCTATGGTATTACCAGTTACACATTATGAAACGAGCTATAGTATTACCAGTCACACATTGTGAAACGAGCTATAGTATTACCACTTACACATTGTGAAACGAGCTATAGTATTACCAGTTGCACATTGTGAAACGAGCTATAGTATTACTAGCTACACATTGTGAAACGAGCTATAGTATTACCACTTACACATTGTGAAACGAGCTATAGTATTACCAGTTACACATTGTGAAACGAGCTATAGTATTACCAGTCACACATTGTGAAACGAGCTATAGTATTACCACTTACACATTGTGAAACGAGCTATAGTATTACCAGTTACACATTGTGAAACGAGCTATAGTATTACCAGTTACACATTGTGAAACGAGCTATAGTATTACCAGTTACACATTGTGAAACGAGCTATGGTATTACCAGTCACACATTGTGAAACGAGCTATAGTATTACCAGCTACACATTGTGAAACGAGCTATAGTATTACCAGTTACACATTGTGAAACGAGCTATAGTATTACCAGTTACACATTGTGAAACGAGCTATAGTATTACCAGTTACACATTGTGAAACGAGCTATAGTATTACCAGTTACACATTGTGAAACGAGCTATAGTATTACTAGCTACACATTGTGAAACGAACTATAGTATTACTAGCTCTCTTCTAGAGGTCTTTACATTTAGAATAAATTGTAATATTGTCTTGCAGGTGTTTTCAAAAAGAAATGTATAGGAGACAGGAGACAGAGATGTCAAAATTAAATAACAAGTTAAACAATCGCCAGATTTTTATTATTTTTATATAAAGCAAATGACGTCTCTAGCTGGTGCTGTTACTTGGCGGTTGTTCAACCTATTCTTTAAATATTACAGGTACCATTACATTGTAGAATAAATTATAACGTTGTCCTACAAAGACTTTTACATTGAATAATAAAGAATAATATAACTAGTTATCTCACAAGTACCTTCACATTGTTGAGAAAAGCTAAATATTGGCACTGTCGTCACATTGTAGAATAAATTATTGAATAGACAAAAGCAGTCACTTTCCTATTATGACGTATAGCATAGTATTATCGGTTGTCTTTTGTTACATCCCTAGTTGTACATCAGTATGTCTGCAGAATTATACTCCTAGACACCGGGTTTCGATACTCGTGGTGGGCAGAGCTTAAATAGCTCTTTCTGTAACTTTGACCTTAATAACACACAACAAAACATGTCTCCTAAATATCTGCATATTGTGTTATAAAAACATAATATTATTAGCTGTCTAAGGGTACCTTCATATTATGAAATAAAAACATAATATTATTAGTTGTCTAGGAGTACCTTCATATTATGCAATAAAAATATAATACTATTAGTTGTCTAGGAGTACCTTCATATTATGAAATAAAAACATAATACTATTAGTTGTCTAGAAGTACCTTCATATTATGCAATAAAAACATAATACTATTAGTTGTCTAGGAGTACCTTCATATTATAAAATAAAAACATAATATTATTAGCTGTCTAAAGGTACCTTCATATTATGAAATAAAAACATAATATTATTAGCTGTCTAAGGGTACCTTCATATTATGAAATAAAAACATAATATTATTAGCTGTCTAGGAGTACCTTCATATTATGAAATAAAAACATGATACTATTAGTTGTCTAGGAGTACCTTCATATTATGCAATAAAAACATAATACTATTAGTTGTCTAGGAGTACCTTCATATTATAAAATAAAAACATAATATTATTAGCTGTCTAAGGGTACCTTCATATTATAAAATAAAAACATAATATTATTAGCTGTCTAAGGGTACCTTCATATTATGAAATAAAAACATAATATTATTAGCTGTCTAAGGGTACCTTCATATTATGGAATAAAAACATAATATTATCAGTTCTCTACGAGTATCTTCACACTGTGAAATGAAACAATATTATCAGTTCTCTACGAGTATTTTCACACTGTGAAATGAAACAATATTATCAGTTCTCTACGAGTATTTTCACACTGTGAAATGAAACAATATTATCAGTTCTCTACGAGTATCTTCACACTGTGAAATGAAACAATATTATCAGTTCTCTACGAGTATTTTCACACTGTTGAATGAAACAATATTATCAGTTCTCTACAAGTATTTTCACACTGTGAAATGAAACAATATTATCAGTTCTCTACGAGTATTTTCACACTGTGAAATGAAACAATATTATCAGTTCTCTACGAGTATCTTCACACTGTTGAATGAAACAATATTATCAGTTCTCTACAAGTATTTTCACACTGTGAAATGAAACAATATTATCAGTTCTCTACGAGTATTTTCACACTGTGAAATGAAACAATATTATCAGTTCTCCACGAGTATCTTCACACTGTGAAATGAAACAATATTATCAGTTCTCTACGAGTATTTTCACACTGTGAAATGAAACAATATTATCAGTTCTCTACGAGTATCTTCACACTGTTGAATAAAACAATATTATCAGTTCTCTACATGTATTTTCACACTGTGAAATGAAACAATATTATCAGTTCTCTACGAGTATTTTCACATTGTGAAATGAAACAATATTATCAGTTCTCCACGAGTATCTTCACACTGTGAAATGAAACAATATTATCAGTTCTCCACGAGTATCTTCACACTGTGAAATGAAACAATATTATCAGTTCTCCACGAGTATTTTCACACTGTGAAATGAAACAATATTATCAGTTGTATGAGAAGCTTGTTTTCATTGAAACTTACCTAAACAATATTCTGTATTATTTTTCTTTTCTGGTACCTTAAACAAATGAGCCTTCCTTAACTTGTTTCTGGTCCGTGTATTGTTCTGTTACAAACATGATTTTTTAAAAGTTCGATCGCAATATATTGCTGAGTGTTTAACCAATATAAATTTTCACACAGAAGTAATTCTGATCCGTTGTAAACTATGAAATAGAGCAATTTCGACTCCTCACGCAGAATAAACCGTCTAAATTAGTATAAACCCCCAGGCAGCGTAACCTTTTTTTGTGCTTGGTGGATAAGTAATACCAGATCGTTAACTGATAAACAGCTTGTCGTAATTTAATATTTTTAAATGAAAAGTGGAAGAAATGCACAGTTTCTTATTAAATAATACGAAACACTTTGAATTACATAGTGCATCGCTGAAGAAATAACTGTTACAAAAATCCAAAGTTGGCTTGTTTGCTCGATCCATAAGGAATCAAACTATCTTTCTCTGCAAATAACAAAACTTCGATACTCACCGAAGCGTTAGCGAGTTTTCCTTTAACGAAAAATGTAGTCTGATCTTATTGAAAAAGACATAAAACTTGTTTCACTGTTTGTCTTGACAGAGAGAACAGGGTAACTGAGATCATGGACAGTTACTGGGTATGCAATTGGTACAAATAATGTTGCTTCAAATGTAACAGTTTAGGGTTAGACGTATGAAAACTATCACGTAATTACTCAATTAGTAAGTATGCTCAGATGTATATAGTAAGTCAACAACAATAACAATGTTACCCTACTTTAAATGTTAAACAGTTCACAAAATACATCTAAGCAGGATAATTCCTAATTCCTATCAAATACCGGCCCGGCATGGCCAGGTGGGTTAAGGCATTCGACTCGTAATCCCAGGGTCTCGGGATCGAATCCCGGTCGCGCCAAACATGCTAGCCATTTCAGATGTGGGGGGCGTTATAATGTTACGATCAATTCTACTATTGGTTAGTAAAAGAGTAGCCCAAGAGTTGGCGGTGGATGGTGATGACTAGCTGCCTTCCCTCTAGTCTTGCACTGCTAAATTAGGGACGGCTAGCGCAGATAGGCCTCGAGTAGCTTTGCGCGAAATTCAAAAAAAACAAACAAACCTTATCAGCCCAACAAACTTTAATGAATTCCATTGAATGTTTCTCTTTTAAGTTTGAGGTAGTAAAAAATATAATCTGTCAAATTTTTCTTTATTTATTTTACATTAATGTACATGTGGTGATAAAGACGGTCCCCTCCACTGTCTTATGTTCTGTCATGTATCATTCTTGTTTTTTTTTTTTTGTTTATCAATTTTGTTGTTAATGTGTTTGATTGAGAAATTAAGTCAGTAATGACATAAAAGAAATAAAAATATAGAGGGCGGCACCTAAGAAAGAAATCAAAATTAGGCCAAGCAGTAAAAAAACGAAATCTCATATTAAAAATAAAATCAGGAGCTGGTGATGTAATAAATATATTACGTAACGATTTATACTCGTAAGTAAGAAAATAATTTTACTTCCAACTATTATCACCAATTCTACTGTAAATCTAGAGCAGGAAACCTAGATAGTTCGTTTTTATAGTCTATATTACTCCCAGCAATTACATAAGTATATTATTCTCCGTTGTTGTTTGAAGTTACACATAAAAGTACGCAATGGGCTATCTGTGTTTTCCCATCACAGGTATCGAAACCTGGTCTCTAGCGTTATAAGTCCGCAGACTTATCGCTGTGCTACTGCTGGGCTTCATTCTCTGTTTAAAAAAACCCCAATATATTTTCAGTTAGTTGATTTGGAGTTATCATAATTATAGCAATGAACAAATTAAACTGATATTTGGTGAGTATATTATTACGTTTTACAGTTTAAGCCACTCTTATTTTCCTTGTAATTAATGGTATATCTGTATCTCAGAACAGCTTGTATGGGTATTAACACTTTATTCATAAACAAAGACAAGGTTTTGACCTTACTAGACCATTATCACATTAACAAAGACAGGGTTTGCAATTACCGGGCACATGCCTTAGGGATGAGAGTATAAACGGGTACAGGATTGTAGGGGGCGTTGCAGTTGGATGTTAGCTTATTCATTAGTATAGGTATAAAGTTTGGTTTGTTTTGAATTTTGCGCAAAGCTACACGAAGGCTATCTGCGCCAGCCGTCCCTAATTTAATAGTGTAAGACTAGAGGGAAGGCAGCTAGTCATCACCACCCACCAATAACTCTTGAGCTACTCTTTTACCAACGATTAGTGGGATTGATCGTCATATTATAACGCCCCCACGGATGAAAGAGCGATCATGTTTAATGTGACGGGTATTCGAACCCGTGATCCTCGGATTACGAGCCGAGTACCCTAACCACCTGGCTAGGGTAAACCACCTGGACAACCACCTGAAGGTTTTCATTTATATAGGTTTAATTTTGGTTTTAGTTGCTGTGTAAGTAAGGATTCTTTAATTTTGCGTTTGTTTATATTTCTTTCCTTACTTATTATCTGGGTGTTTTCTATGGTTATGTTGCGTTTATTTGATTTGCAGTGTTCCAATACGTGTGAAGGTGTTGCTTGTTTTTTGTTGGTTTTTTTCTTTGAATCTGGTTTCCTATATTTCATTTTTTTTCTGTGTATATCGATATATTTATTTTGTGTAAGCTCAAAACTTAAACATGACTTTTCCTTTATTCAGTAGTAATGTTTAGCTGGAAAAGGTAACATACCCACATGTCACCTTTACCATGCCAGTTTTGATCACTTTGTCCATGTTAAGTTGGCTTTCTCCTTAAACTGAAAACTAGGACTTTATCAAGAAAGCAGGTACGTTTCAACCATCATCTTAAGTTACTGTCGTGTTTTCAAGTGTCAGGTTAAACTCCATATCTCTCATTTACTGGAAGTTTCTTAAACGGAGTGGGCCTCTCGTTGGCATAGCGGTAAATCTGCGGAATTACAAGGCTAGAAATCGGATTTCAATACAGATGGCTCATCGTGTAACTTCGTGCATAACTTCAAACAATAAATGTGGTCAAAAACGTTTGGGTTGTTTTAAATTTCGCACAAAGCTGCACGAGGGCTATTTGCGCCAGCCATCCCTAATTTAGCAGCGTAAGACTAGAGGAAAGGCAGCTAGTCATCACCACACACCGCCTACTCTTGGACTACTATTTTACCAACGAATGGTGGGACTAACCGTCACATTACATCGCCCCCACGGCTGAATAGGCGAACATCTTTGATGGGATGGGAATTCGAACCCGCAGATGCGAGTCGAGCTCCCCCTATCCGCTTGGTCATGTTAAACCAGAAAGGAAAGGTTTTTACAAAACAGTTAAAGGAAAGGTTTTTACAAAACAGTTAACATAATCTAATTATGTACCTACAACCTTCTCGTGGTAAGTAAAGTTTTTATTTCTTTGTTTTGAAAGTTGAGGAATTGAAGAGTTTCAAGTTTTTCTTGTTTCTTTTTAATCAAAGCGAGGTTTGCAGTTATGCAGATAAAGTTTAGAGAAAATAGATATAAATTGACTATACTAGTTTTAAAAATAACCCTAGTGGATTAAGTCAATCAACTTGTTTCTCGACCTCAGGTAATGTTCTTAAAAAATAAAATAAAACATTCACGTCTTTCACACTTTGCCAAACGGTATAGCAGATTAAAACCCTTTGTTTACGCACGATATTTTTCAGCAAAGATACACTTTCATCTTAGTTTTTGTAGGTTCATTAACACACACTTCCATAAACACACTTAAGATACTTATTTAGCACACCAGATTAAGATATCATTAGCACATACTTCCATAAACACACTTAAGATATTGATCTAGTACATCAGATCAAGACATCATAAGCAGATACTTCCATAAACACACTTAAGATATTGATCTAGTACATCAGATCAAGACATCATTAGCAGATACTTCCATAAACACACTTAGGTTATCAGTTGACAACACCAAATCATATCTCATGAACTAAAACCTTTCTAAAAAGTTCTACCATCTCCAAAACAAAAACACAAGACAAAAATCAGTGTCACAACAGTATATCTGCAAACTTACAACGCTAGAGACCGTATTTTGATGAGCAGAGCACAGATAGCCCACCATGTATCTTTGGGCTTATCAACGTGCTGACAAAATCTCCGAAAATGAGACTTCTGAGAAGTTTCTGTTTTTCTATATTCATTGTACGTTCTACTATTCTCACCTTAAATTGTTTAGTTTGTTTGCTAGTAAACAATATATATAATATAACGCTACACAACATGAAATTGTTAAAGATTATTCAAACATGATTTTGGATCTGAGGAGAAAATCCACACGTTTTAAATCCTACACTCCTTTTGTAAGAATGTGGTGAAAGATCTTGAAAAAGAATGGATCATTTACTAACACACGATTAGGAAGATAAGATGTTAACACTCCTACGAAAAGACGTTTCTAGTCCTGATTTCTCCAAGCCCGTTCCCCTGGCTGTGGTTTCGCTAGATAGTAGATAGGGACAATGGGAATCTTGTTAATCCATTCATTAATGGATTTAAATGGCAATTTCATTTAAATACAAAATTATTAGCCTAATATTAATAACCTTTCAAGTTGCTCTGGGGCCTATTAGGCCCCACTTTTCGTAGGAGTGTTAATATCTTTATTAACGGTCACGTAAACATGTGCTGTGAGTCGGTAGCCAGAAAGAATGCTTGTCTGAAAGCACACGACAACAAAATATCCTGAACTGAGAATACAGACCCCTTTTATTCTGTGACCAATATGGATGTGACACGAGACAATACTCCTTCAAAACCATCTGGAGTTGAATTATCGAACTACTTTGTAAAATACGATTTGAACAACGTGATCGAAAAAAAATACTGTTTTTTTTCTCATATAAATGAAATTACTCTAAAAAATGTTTACATTGAATCTTGTAAATGACAGATTCATTATTTATGATTACGTACAGAGCTACACAACAGGCTATCTGTGCTCTGCCCATCACGGGTATCGAATCCCGGCTTCTGCCGTTGTAAGCCCGAAGACATATCGCTCTGCCATTAGGAGGAATTCCTGTAAACGAAGTCACCCCATTAGTTAATTTGGTTGTTTGTTCTGGTATTATGTGCAAAGCTACGCAAAGACCTATCTGTGCTCTGCCCACCATGGGTATCGAAGCCCAGTTTCTAGCAGTATAAGTCTGCAGACGTACCACAGTGCCACTGGGAGGGATCACCCCTTAACAAACTTAACAAACTTTTCTATATATACATACACGTACTTGACGTGAGAGTTTGGTTTGTTTTGAATTTCGTGCAAAGTCACACGACGGCTATCTGCGCTAGTCGTCCATAATTTAACAGTGTAAGACTAGAGGGAAGGCTGCTAGTCATCACCACCCACCGCCAACTCTTGGGCTACTCTTTTACCCACGAATAGTGGGATTGACTGTCAGATTGTAACGCCCCCACGGCTGAAAGGGTGAGCATGTTTAATGTGACGGGGATTCAAACCCGCAACCCTCGGATTACGAGTCGAGTGCCTAACCCACCTGGCCATGCCGGGCCCGTGGCATGAGAGAGAAATTAGATAAATATTTCTTACAGAACATACATACTTTTGTTTCTGCTTGTTTTAGCACTAACCTACACAATCAGCTATCTGCGCTCTAACCACCTTTGAAGAATTGAGCCCCCGTCTTTAATTTTGGGAGTCCGTCAACTTACCACTAATCCGTCGCAGGGACACGAGTGTATGAAAAAAGTGAGATGGATAACAAACAGTAAAAAAATAATAAATTTCTGGATCATCATAGAACCAATGAAATCAGTTTTCTGCTGTTTGTTTTTCTTTGTTATTGTTGTTTTCTTTGCACCAGGAGTAAAACTAACGTAATACTTAACTTCTTGAGATAATTTTGAATTTGCTCGTTCTGTTCTTATATTTTATTTTGAAGTCTTATATCAAAGCCACATAGGGCTATCTGGTGAGTCCACCAAGGGGAATCGAACCCCTGATTCTAGCTTTATAAATCCGTAGACTTACTGCTGTACTAGCGGGGGTCTCTCTATTTTTTTTCTTACATTCTGTTGAAACGGATAGTTATTTCACATCTTACAAATATATGTAACTTATTATCAAAAATTAACAGATTCGAACTTAATAGACATAAGACTAGGCTTCAAAATTTATCATAATAAATATAACGGCTTACTGTAGAAAGAATACTTTTCCAAAGACACTAACCGTTGTTTCTATTGTAATAACTCATCAATTTAATATATAAAACCAGAGGGCGCTACTATTTCAAGGTCTTCTAAACATCATAAATATTGCTATATAAACATTGTTATAGTTTCTTTCCGATCTTCGTGGTCACTTACGTTCTATGCTTTAATATAACACGACCTGAAGAATTAGCTTAGTCGCATCACATATGGTTAGCGCACTTATGCTGCGAACCTGAAAGTTCATGGTTCGTAGCCTGTTGCCACAAAAACATGACTGGCACTTTTGTTGGAAGGGTTAAAAGAGTGGCAGCTAACCAATTGAATAAAAAAAAGCCCACGAGGTGGCGGTAGGTGCTGCTGACTCAGCGAAAGATTTGTTAAACAACTAAAAAGAAACTTTTAAAATCTCTTAAAACTAAAAAAAAAAATAGTTTTTACTCTGTTTCATAGCTTCTGTTAAGTTAAACTCAAAGCAACATAATGAGCTATCTGTGCTCAGTCCACACGGGTATCGATTCTAGCGATGTAAGTCCGCAGAGGAGCTAATTTGTTTTAATTGGAACACTATAGCAAATTATTTTCCAGCAAAAATATTGTCTACAAATTCATTAAATTAGGTGCCAATAACACAAGTTAGTCTTACAAAAAAATTAACTTCAAACATTTGTACACTAATATTTCCAAGTTACACCGCTAAAATTATTAATAATAAATAAATAGAAACAGACGGTGTTTGTTTGTTTCAGATATTCGCGCAAAGTCTAAATTGATACACTCTAAGTAAGACCTCTATTCAACAGAATCCCCTGCTAGTTCCTGGGGTACACTAATTTAATCGAATAATAGTATTTTACCGTCACTTCTATAACGCACTGACGGCCCCAAAGTGTGGAGTTTGATGCCGAAAGGGAAAGTTGATTTTGAACCAACGATTTCAGAGTCGTGCACAGTAATCACGAGGTCACATCCAGTCCTCTAAGAAGAAGTGTAAACTGTTTGTTTGTTCTGAATTTCTCATAAAGTTACAAGAAGGCTATCTACACTAGCCATCCCTAATTTAGCAGTAAAAGACTAGAGAAAAGGCAGTTAGGCATCACCATTTACCGCCAACTCTTGGGCTACTCTTTTACCAACGAACAGAAGGATTGACTGTCACATTATAACAATCTGGTCATGCCGGGCTAGTAAATCTTTACCCTAAACGTTTACTGATCCTCAGTGCTACAATGTGACGGTCAATCCCACTATTCGTTGATAAAAAGAGTAGCCCAAGAGTTGGCGGTGGGTGATGATAACTAGCTGCCTTCCTTCTAGTTTTACACTACTAAATTAGAGACTGCTAGCGCTGACAGTCCTTGTGTAACATTGCGCGAAATGAAACAACAACAAGAAAACAAAATGGAGTAGACAGATTGCAGTTCTTTCGATTCTTGTGGGAACTTACTACAAACAAATCACTCATGAGTAACTTTGTATTCATTTTTTTTTATAATGAAAAAAGTATTTTAGATGTATTTGATCAACATGAAATAAATATAAGGATTCAGAAATGTGTTATTCGGCATGATTTATTATTTACATGATATATTTCTGGTTTGTTTTGTTGCTGAGCACAAAGTGATACAATGCGCTGTGCCTTACTTACCGCGAGTATCGAAACCCAGATTTTAGCGTTATAAGTCTTCAAGTTCACCGCTGAGTTGCCAGGGCGTTTAGTTGTTTAGAATTAAGCATAAAGCTACACAATGGACTATCTGCGCTCTGCCCACCACGGGTATATAAATCCGACTTTTATCGATACAAGTCTGCAGACATTCCGCTGTGCCACTAGAGGGCGCCACGGACGTTTAGAAAATTTCTAGGATATGCGTGATAAACTTGGTATTCCAATATACTCTGAAGTAGTCCAACATCACATTATTTTTTCTAATATTCTAAATGACATAAGCAAGCGAATTCGATACTTAAAACTGCTCCTAAGAACCGGAACACTTCGCTGTTGAATAATACTCTATAAAGTTCCAAGTGTTTCTGTTGCGATGATAGAAATACGGACTTGGACTGGAGTACCCATCCAAAATCCAATATATAGTTCCTTACGTTCGCTTTGTTATTACTCTATGATGTATTCAGCAGACACAGAAAGAATTCGGTCCTAGTTGGCTTTTGTGTTTGAGAGCTTATTAAAAAATCCAACTCTGTTTCTACTCGCCGTTCATAATATCCTTCTATCAGTCCTTTGTTTAGCGTCTTGATATTATATTAACACGTCGACGAACTGTATTTGGGTCCAAAAATCTGATTTCGAGTGTTCACTACTGGTGTGTTCTTTGCTCTTAACAGACTGTTACCTCATTCAATTTATATCAATTGTTGTTAGATTCAACAACGTTTTTCTTTCACCCTGAGGAAGAAACCTTATTCTGTCTATCATTACTTTAAAATATTTTTTCTTTCCAGTTTGAACCTTGAATTTTATGAATAATTGTCATACGTCACAGTGAGAACGAATTAAACTATTTTGAAGGTTTGTGTTAAATCCAATCTTTGACGATATTGCATCAGTTATCATTTGTGTAAATTGATTGCTTTTTGTTTGTTTGTCTTAGAGTGAAAAACTTCACAATATTCTATCAATGCTCTACTCACAGTGGATACTGATAACCGACTTACAGCGATATACTCTTACTGACTTACCACTGAGATACCAGAGAGGTTGTACGACTCGTGACATGTCAGACTATATACGACTTTAAATCACTTTGGAGTTTGATCTTAAAGTGTGAAATCAGTTTGACCTTACATTATTAAATCACCTTGATACTAAAGTGTTAAATCAGTTTGACCTTACATTATTAAATCACCTTGATACTAAAGTGTTAAATAAGTTTGGCCTTACATTATTAAATCATCTTGATACTAAAGTGTTAAATCAGTTTGGCCTTACATTAATAAATCACCTTGATACTAAAGTATTAAATCAGTTTGGCCTTACATTATTAAATCACCTTGATACTAAAGTGTTAAATCAGTTTGGCCTTACATTAATAAATCACCTTGATACTAAAGTATTAAATCAGTTTGGCCTTACATTATTAAATCACCTTGATACTAAAGTAATAAGTCAGTTTCACCTGTGTGTTTAGTTACACTCTATAGGTTTTGTTTATAATATAGTGTCACGTATAACGTTATATTGAAAGTGTTATTAATTTTGGTTTTATTATACTTATGTTTAAAATCAAACTGTTAAGCTTGAAAGTTTGGTTTACTTCTTCAAAGATAACTTCGTTAAACATTACTGAATGTCAGCTTTGTTGTTAAGTATAGAGCTGTGCCCACCGTGAGTATCGAATCCATTAGCATGATAAGTCCTCAGACTTAAGTTAAAAAATTGAAAGAAGTTTAAAGCCATAAATACGGAATGTTTTCTCTTTCATTTGTAGGTGGTTAAGGCATGCGACTCGTAATCTGAGGGTCGCAGGTTCGAATCCCCGTCACATCAAACATGCTCGCCCTTTCAGCCGTGAGGGGGTTATAATGTCATGGTCATCCCACTATTCGTTGGTAAAAGAGTAGCCCAAGAGTTGGCGGTGGGTGGTGATGACTAGATGCCTACCCTCTAGTCTTACACTGCTAAAGTAGGGACGGCTAGCGAAGATAGCCCTTGAGTAGCTTTTCGTGAAATTCAAAACAAACAAACGAGTAAAAACATAGTAACCTCAAACCAAGTGGAACTTGAACATTTTACTTCCATGTAAATGTTAGTTGTTTTATTATTAATAAGAGCTTTCGACTTCCTTGGCACAGCCTTCGACAGGCTTGATAATAAATTCCGAATGTAAATAATAAGAAATTAAATTTGTAATTAATTGTACATAACCATTCTCTGTAAACATCGAATTGTCATGGCGCAAATATTCTACAACTGGTACAAACTACGTGGAAACAGGACTGTTTGTTGCTACTTAACTAAATGCCAAACGACCAAACCATTATTTCATAAATCTCTTTCAAATGAAAGACATCCGAGAATAAAGTCTCTAGAGGTTGAGTATCCGTCTTTATTTGTTGCCATCTTGTTTTAATTATCCGTGTCGCGTCGTTTTATTGACTGGAACACTGATTAGGCTTAGGCAGAGGATTTGGAGTTTCGTGTTCACTGAGGATCAAATAATTTATTAAAGAACCGAGAACGTAAACATCTCAGCTTTCTTCCTCTTTGTTTCAGTTTCAAAGATAACTCGTTGTTTGAACATTAAAACATCTATTTTAATCCAAGGTTATACAATGAAACTTAAGACGATACACAATTATTAAAGTTTTTCAGTGCCTTTGAAAGGATGAATTTCACCACAATTAATCTTTAAAATGTTACTTTCAAGACAACATTTAATAAAAACGTCAGGAAAGCTAGAGAAGGAAACTCAAAGTATTAAAAAGATATTTAGGAACATGTTGTTTCACACTTTGAAAACAACAGCACAAACCTTAAATAAGCAGATAACCAGAATGGGGGAGGAAAACAGTTTTCTTTTTGCTCTCCCTATTTAACCAATGCCAGGTTAAGGCAGTCGACTCGTAATCTGAGAGTTGCGGGTTCGAATCTCCGTCACACCATACATGCTCACCCTCTCAGCCGAAGGGACGTTATAATGTACGATCAATCCCACTATTCGTTGGTAAAAGAGTAGTCCAAGAGTTGGCGGTGAGTGGTGATGTCTAGTTGACTTCACTCCAGTCTTTCACTGCTAAGTTAGGGGCGGCTGGCACAAAACGCCCTTCAGTAGCTTTGTGCGAAATTCAAGCCAAACCAAAATACTGGCATCTGGTGAATTCCGATAATTTTATTGTAAGATAAGGAAAATAGGCCCGGCATGACGAAGCGTGTTAAGGCATGCGACTCGTAATCCGAGGGTCGTGGGTTCGCATCCCCATCGCGCCAAACATGCTCGCCCTTTCAGCCGTAGAGGCGTTATAATGTGACGGCCAATCCCATTATTCGTTGGTAAAAGAGTAGCCCAACAGTTGGCGATGGGTGGTGATAACTAGCTGCCTTCCCTCTAGTCTTACACTGCTAAATTAGGGACGGCTAACACAGATAGCTCTCGAGTAGCTTTGTGCGAAATTCAAAACAAACAAACATACAAAAGCAGGTCACGTGAGCCTATTAATATGTCATCCGCTCCCTTCATTCATGAAACTACGAAGAACAAAAATGGTACTACGACACAAATCAAATAAAAAATTGATTTATACTCATCTGAAACACGGAAATGGTTTAATCTGTATTGTGTTTACTACAGTTTCTTTTTTATTCTCGTGCTCAGTGATTCTTTATAACCACTTTTAATCCTATAATCTTTTTCAAGTTATTTTTTCTTGAAGAAGAAATGCAGTTAAGGATTTTTAATCATTTGAGACGCATTAATTAACAGGAATAATTAATGAATGTTAAACAATTACTTTAAATATGTTTACGAATAATTAATATGAATCGAATATGAACAGAAGTCCGTTTCGTATAAAATAAAGGTAAATTTCTTACGTTAGGACATATAATAACATTTACTCACGAGTACTTTCAATTAACAACCCTGGAAGGATATGGTGTTACATCTAGCCTTGTTCTTCTTTCTGACTGTAGTGATTTTCCCTTCATGTGGCTTAGCTTTACTTCTTCTTACGAATTACACTTGAAAGTAGAAGACAAAACAGTGTTACCTCTCATGAATCTATAATAATAGTGTCGGTTTGTCTGTGCGTCTATGCGCGCGCACTTGTTTTTTGACCGCCATAGCTGCAAAAGGAAAGAACTAATAAACCTAAAATTTTACCCACATAATAATTGGACCCTGAGAGTGTGCAACTGGGTATTACACGTGCATGCGCGTCTTTTTATGAGGCAAGCTGGCGATAAACTACATAGAAAAGAAGTATTTCCTTATGCTACCAACAGTAATAACAGAAAGACATACAAAAAAGCACGCATGTGTCTGTGTGTGTGCATCCACCAAAGCTTCAAGAGAAAAGAACCTAAAAACCTGAAATTTTGCACCCATATTAAGTCCTCTGAAGACGTGCATTCGGGTGTTACTTATCTTAATCAAATGCGTGGGCGAATTAGCAACTTTTAATGAGGCAGGCTAACGAAAACCTACAAAGAAAAGAAGTGTTTCCTTACATAACAATTTATAATATAGAAGTAACCACTTCTTTACTTTGTGGTTTTTAGCCAACTTGCCTCATTAAAAAGATGCTCATGAGTGCGTGCACGACATAAAAGCCATTGTTGGAACACACTGTTAGCAACAAAGGTACAACCGAATATTGATATTAGTTTGTGTATTGAAAGTATAAAGCAAAATGTATAAACAACTGTGAAAATATCTATTGATTTCTTAATTTCGAATCTCCGTTGGTTAGACTTTTTTTAATATTAAAAAACGTCAGTGATATAACTGATATAACTTAGCTGGCACGTAGCATGCAGTGCCTCCTCTTGATTCTTTAAACCCTAACGATAATCCATAATAATATATATATATATATATATAATGATTATCATTATTGCCAAATGCAGCAGAGAATGATTTTTTCCAAGCCGGGAGCAGTGAGAAATGTTCACAGGAGACGTCTCACGCCTTCTTGGCCCCAGCTGTGCGATTGGCGGAACATGTGACATTAGATGACATGTTTTGAATTTTTTGCAGACTCAATGTACACGTCAATATTTGAGTGAAACTACAGGTAAAAGGTTGATATCTGGCCCGGCATGGCCAAGCATGTTAAGGCGTGCGACTCGTAATCTAAGGGTCGCGGGTGCGCATCCCCGTCACGCTAAACATGCTCGTCCTTTCAGCCGTGTAGGCATTATAATGTGATGGTCAATCCCACTATTCGTTGGTAAAAGTACTCTTTTACCGGGCCATGCCGGGTCATTCAGTGTTGCAAAATTAAACAAACTGGCGATATTAATTTATATTATGCAGGAAATATAATCTCGATATTTGTGCAGTATGTATGAGTTAGATATGTTTAAAATCACAGCAGAGCACTTTACCCAAAACCATCCACGGGTGGCTTTTCAAATCACAATTTATAAAACCTATACGACATTCATTGTGAAACGATACAATAATAACACAAACAATCATTGCGAACTAATTGGTTATTTCCAAATAAAAGAAACTTCATATTTTCTTTTACGAAATTATTTTAAAAAAAATTGGTGATATTGGAACAAATAATGAATGATAGCCGGCTTTACGTGCCTAGATGAAAGCATGCACAATATTGTTAACACTTGTATCATTGCGCAAGGTTAATACTCATAGCTCGGTTCTTCGCATTAGCCACGCCACGCTCATCACTGGTTTTCCTTTTAAACCACGAAAACTTACGGCCCTAATTTGGAACACTTCATTGAAATTTCGAATTGTTCTGTCTCAACGTATATGAAGAGTAATAATTACTTGAAGTTGAGAACTTTATGGTCGGAAGTGGTGGACTGGTTCTACACTAATTAGGATGAAGAGTTACATTTTATTTTCAAATGTTTCCGATATGTGTAGCGCCATCTATTAACATTAAACGAAATCCAAATATTGTTCCATTATTCAAACTATTACAACTGATTAAATATTAATCTTGTTTATTTTAAATTTTACAAAGTAAATTCGAATTTCAGTCGGTAATTTCGCATAAAAGTTTCAGGCATACTATATTTTTTCATTTCTCTAATTTAGACTTTCTTTGATTAAAATTAACATTACCTTCACTGCATATTTAATAAAGAAAGGCATTTTCAACACTGTGTGTTTTCGTCGGTTAAATAATTACATCTATTTCTATCTTTATTATTTGATATTTTATGCGGAACTTTTAATATCTTTTATTTTCAGTTTACTTACTGGTAAAGTATGTTTTGTTTTGTTTTTTACAACTTACCGCTTTTACATTTATTATTGTAAAAGCGGTAAATTGTAATAAATACACTTTAGTATGTTTACTTGTTATAAGTTCTTAAAATTTTGCCTGGTCAGTTTCATTAGTTTCAGTAATGTTCAAAAACTGCGTTTTAATATCCACTGTAGAAACAGTACAGTTATCTCATTGTGAAGTTGTGTGCTTAGTAAACAAAACAAAATCACTGGATTACACTATCATCTAGTACAAAAATCTAGTAGTTAAACATATACAAAGGTTTTAGTATATCGCAAGCAAAAATGATGTTTTCATGAAATTGTAAGAAATGGATTTTCTGAATAAAGTACATTTATTCTTTTTTGTTGTTGTTGGGTATGCACCTATATGCCTCAAAATTTCAAAATTACGTAAACCTGCTCACTACGCTTGATATGATAAATTTAGACTCTTTGAATGAGAACATAAGTACAACTTTCAAAAACATTTTGTACAAATTTCATCAACAAAAATGTAGCGATATGAGATAAGCAAGCTGATGGTTTTGGGTAACAATTTATAATTTGAGTAATTGAGAAGCCAACGCCATCTTGCCATTAGTAACTAAAACTGTTTAACATTTTAATTTCGGATTATTTAAGAATGGCCGTGGCTTAGTGGTTAGGATGTGTGCAATATTTGACTAGCTGCCATCTCTCCAGTTAGCGATAGCAATTTGTATGGCACATATGTCGCATAAGATGCAATTAAGATTGAAGATATCAAATATTCGATTATACAGCAAATAATCCATACGTTATCGTCAACAATTCTTCTTTTAAAAATACATATTAATAATATGGTTGTACCTTATTTTTATTTTTTCAATTTTTTCTTCTTTACTTTGAAGAGCAGTCATCTTCCCACAGCTCTCTGCAAGCAATGAAGGGTAAAATAAATGTGGGAGGTTTTAGGTTCGAGCATCCACATCTTGCTCTCCTAATTTCTATTTCTATATCTATTGCTACTCCTTTATTTTATTTCTTTATGCGAGACTGGCAAATGAAGACTAAGACTGATAGACGGTGTATCCCCACCACAATGTGGGTCCTATTTCTGTAGTTACCTCCAAAACCTAGGGTATATTTTATATCCCACATTATAAGTCGTACCCTGGAATTTATTTAATTAGTGGGACGTTTTTTGTTTACTATTTTTCCTTTTTATTTTTTTTTGTTTCGGCTTGTTTTTAGGTTATAACAAATTAATTCTATGCAATACATAAACACCAGAATTATGGTAAGTGAAGAGGTCGAAATTATAGTAGAAAATATATAACTACAGTAAATGATATCCGTTATTACAAATTAAACAGGCTCGCAGTAAATATTCCTTATTCCCTATTTTCATACATGTTTCAGTAACGGAGAATTAACTAGGCCTAGTTTTTAAAACATCTCCATGTGAAACTAAAAAGGTTACAGTTAGGCCTAACTGTTAATATCTTGATAAAGTTTTTTTTTTTAGTGCATGTTTCTTAGAAATTTTCTATGTACGGGAAACTACCCGACGTGCTTTTATGTTGTTGGCGGTGGTGGTCTTTTTAACAACGTTTCGATCACTAAACTGAAGCCTTTTTGATTAAAGATATACTGGAAGTTAAAGAATGCTTATCTACTCTCTTCATCTTATCCTTCATTGTGCATCGACCGTTGTCCTTCAAAAAAGTAGGTTATAAGATTTCAAATTACTTATTTTTCGTTAAAATATCGCAAACATTTTTAATTGGAATTAATATACTTTACAAGACACACGCACACATTACAAGAACTGGTATGCAAAGTATCGTTGGGTGCGTCTTCGTATATCACGCAATTTCTCAATAAATCCTCAAATAAATTAGATATTAACAAACTTCACTGAATTAATGAACTTAACTGCAAAAGTTTTAAATAATGTCATTCACACACGCATGTACGTGCATGCGCATGTTTAAAACATTCAAGCCCAATAGGCATAGACATTTTCGGCGTTTCAGTATGATATCGATCTTGGATTTCTCTTCTGATTGGTCCGGCATGGCCAAGTGGGTTAAGGCGTTCGACTCGTAATCTGACTGTCGCGGGTTCGAACCCTCGTCGTACCAAACATTCTCGCCCTTTCAGCCGTGAGGGCGTGATAATGTTACAATCAATCCCACTATTCGTTGGTAAAAGAGTAGCCCACGAGTTGGGAGTGGGTGGTGATGACTAGCTGCATTTCCTCTAGTCTGACACTGCTAAATTATGAACGGCTAGCGCAGATAGCCCTCGTGTAGCTTTGCGCGAAATTAAAAAAAAAAAACCTATTCTGATTTTCCGAGATTCAATGCCTTTGTCTGTGTGTGAATTTACTCGCTCAACTAGTTCTTGGTTAAACATTACTTTCTTCATATATGTTTAAGAATCAATCAACATTTTAACGAGAGAGATGCATTTTAAAATGTTTATTAATTAAAATTAAACTTTAAAAATATACCTCAAACACCTTTATCGTTAAAACGTAATAACATACTCATAAAGAAAAAAAAATAACATCATCTTGTCGTTAAAATTAAAGATTTAAAGTTTGGAAACTGAAACAAATTGTACGATCACGAAACCAAACGTTTAACTTTTTGTTTTCATAACACTTATTGTAAACACATCAATACTACAAAAAATACAGTTTGATTATTTATCTACTGAAAATAAATAATCCAGTACAGTCGTTTAAATATTTACGTCCTTTGTGCGTTCCTTTCTATGGTTCTATTATATTTTTGTACTACATTATTTACAAGAATTGTGATAGATATCCCCAATGTACAGGATGGCCCCAAGTTCCTATCCATCCTGGGCCCGGCATGGCCTAGCGCGTTAAGGCGTGCGCTTCGTAATCTGAGGGTCGCGCCAAACATACTGGCCCTCCCAGCCGTGGGGGCGTTATAATGTGACGGTCAATCCCACAATTCGTTGGTAAAAGAGTAGCCCAAGAGTTGGCGGTGGGTGGTGATGACTAGCTGCCTTCCCTCTAGTCTTACACTGCTAAATTAGGGACGGCTGGCACAGATAGCCCTCGAGTAGCTTTGTGCGAAATTCCAAAAAAAAAAAAAAAAAAAATCCTATTTATCCATATATATTATGTATCCAGGGTATCTGTGTGCTGTTCCTCATTCTCGCTGCATAATATTATGCGACGCCATGTTCTGTGAGACACTTTCCATAACGTAGCAGGGGTTATTGTTCCAAATACCGCGGTAGCATCTGCCTTCCACTCATCTTTAGTATTATAACGTTGTTTATAATAACATATGGATGGGTAGGATCTTACGGACCACCCTGTACATGTAGTATGCTTTTTTTTTTTTTAAACTGATCGAGCTTTCAAATCAGTGTATCTAAACTACACACAAGCACGTACCGAGCATATTACATTTTCGTTTCCATATACGAAATAAAAACTAAAGCTAATTTTTCATTTATTATTTTTTTAATTTTAGTTGATAAGGTTTTAGTTTCGTAAAGCGTATCTCTATTAACTTGGTTTTCAATTAACGATAATTTTATTATTTTTTTGTTTATATCTCAAACGTTTTTTGTTCTTTTTTTAAAGGGAAACAGTTTTTAAAATTATAAACAATAAATTAAAAGCATCATAAACTTAAGAAGTTTAAATTGACTGCTCTGACAGGAGACTTGAAAGATTACAGAAGATTAAGGTAGTTGATGAAACAGAAAATTAGGGCGTCAAAAAGGTTGTCTGAATGTATACAAATTAACAGAAAGGATTTTTTTTTAAATACATTAACAGTAAACAAAATGTTAAAATAATGGTAGGAACTGGAGTATTGATAAAGGAAGGTTAGTATCTCATTATTATGAAATGGTTAGGTTTATTAAATTTTGCTTTTTCTAACGAATATTTAATCAGTATTCTACAGTTAAATTTCTCCAGGGTTTTGAAGGACGTTAAAGATTGGATATGTGTGGCACTTCCTACTGTTTTTATCAGTTCTTTAATAGTTAACAGGTACCAGAGGACTGGTACCTAAAATCACTCCTCTTTTAAGAGTGGTTATAAAAATTGTGCCAAAAATAATAAACCCATTAGTTTTACTTCAGTTGTGGGAATAGTTCTGGAAAGTCCGATAAAAGATGTTTTCTAAAGTCATTTAACAAAGTTTAGAATTTTATTGGATAGTCAAAATGGTTTCACTAAAGTAAATCTTGCCTCAAAAATCTTTTAAAGTTCGTTGAAAAGGTTACTACTGCTTATGTAGGTGAGGGTAAAAGTGTAGATTTGTTGTTTCTAGATGTTCAGAAAACATTTGACAAGCTGTCAAACAAAAGGCTTGTAAAAAAAATAAAAGACTTTCTATCAGTAAGAGATGATTTTAAAACTGGATACGAAAAAACACAAGGTTATTACAAATGGATTTCAGTCAAACTGGATTAATGTCACAAGTTGGATGTCTCAGAGCTCAGTTTTAGGACGTTTTGATTTATATCAATGACATAGATAAAGCAGTAGTAAAAATTACTTATGTTTGCTGATGATATTAAGATCTTTGATGTTACTTACTAGTTGTGAAGAGGATGATGCTACTTTACACAAGGATTTAGATCATCTAGTGAGTTGGGCAAACGAATGGTAGATGGGTTTTAATTATAATAAATGCAAGATAATACATGTGGGTTATTATAATTTGAATTGGAATAACCTTAAAAGTGTTTTGAAGGAAAGGGATCTTGGTGTAAGAGGTGATCAATTTCTAAAGCCATCCAAGCAGTGTGCATGTATGATTTTATGTTATAACCACAGAAATATTTAATACAAATTTAAAAATGTTATAATTTCATTGCATGACTTATTGATTAGGCCACATTTGAAATATTGCATCAGTCTTCACTTCTTACCTCAGGAAAGTTGTTGAACTTTTGGAAAGAGTTCAGAGAAGGGTTGTTAGAATGGTACAGGTAATGGAGGGATTGTCATATGAGGAGAGGCTGAAATCTCTCAAACTGATTTTGCTTGAGAAAAAAAAAAGAGTTGGAGAGATCTGATTGAGGTGTTGAAATTTGTATGGGGAAGTGAGAGTGTTGACATATCATCTCTTTACATATTTAGCAGTGAGAAATAGTAGGGCTAAGGGACACAACTATAAATTTTTCAAGGGTAGGAGTCTTCAAGTTATGATAGTTTCATTTTTCTAATAAGATGGTTGGGCCTTTAGAATGGATTGCCTTCAGATGTTGTAGATACAATAAATTTAAGTGAATTTAAGGAAATGTTTAATAATTATTTGAACAATATGTGCTAGTTTAAGATTTTTATTTTAATTACTTTAGCTTATGGATGGAACAGCTGAGATGGACATAATAATTAGGCCTCATGTTGTTCCAAAACATTATGCTATGTTATTAGCCTTTGATTCCAAACGATTCTTATTCAAGGTATCTTAAGTTTTAATACTAGAACAGAGAAAAAGTAGTTGACTCAGAATCTTAGTTTTCCACACAATGAGCTTGGTAATAATGATTCAGACACTCTTTGTGACTCCTAATAGCCATCCTCAAGTTGAAAGCTGGGTGTGGTCAAATGATTAATGTGTCAAATTGTGTTCTCACCGCATTGCAGCAAAAACACTCTTTGTCTTGGTTGGGCTATTAAGAGACTGTTTGCTTGTTTCTAGTATAGCACAAAGTTACACAAAGGGCTGTCTGTGCTCCACCCAACCCAGGTATTGAAACTCGATTTCTAGCATTCTAAGTTTGCAGACATACCACTGTGTCACTGGTGGACCATCTATGTTTGAATGAGAATGACCATGACAGGTGTGTTTCGCTAGTCACACTGGTTAAATATATTCATACAAGAACTTTCCAAGACTTTGTGTCAAAGGGAGACATTTGTTTTAAGTACTTTTCAGTCAAGTAATGTAATACTAGAAAACAAGGTTTAGGAATTAACTTGTATGGTGACTGTGGACACTCACTAATTAAATGATTGGCTAGTGTTTTATTTTTATTTGGTCATGGGGGATCCCATAAGTAAAATATTCATTGCCCACTGACCCCATCCACCATTGCATCCTACGAAGAATTGCACTACAATGCGAAACAAGAACATGTGAGCACTATATCAAAACACCAATATCAGACACAATGCCCACTGAAAATGTCCAATACTGGTACTCAGTCGACCCTAGCCCCTAGCCAAAAAAAATCTGGGGGGGCACCCTGAAGTCACTCATTTACAGGAATTCAAGGCCAAAGTGGTGTGTTGCAATGGTCCAAATACCACTCAGCCACCAGGATCCTCTTCATGAGTTACTTACTACACACATCAAACACGTGGGTGAATACTTGGATTGTGCAGAAGGTAAACCAAAAATACAGGACCTTCCCTGGAAGGTCCCCTCACCATGCACAAGAATCCATCCCAATGGAAAAAAACAATTTATTCTGATTATGATATTAAGGTAATGTACAGTATTCTTTTAATGTGACTTACACGTTTTATACGTTCCATTACACAATTATAACAGGTTTGTGACAACTCACTTTGTAAACGATTGAAGTCCTCAATACACAAACAATATCAAGTTTAAGTATTACTTATTTTAACTGTTGTGTTGTATATTAGAAACACACGTATAAGTGCACTTCCACTATTAACTGATTGATCACACACATTCAAAGTTCATTAGACACTTGTTTTAAAAATCATTACAATAATTCAGACGTTGTGGAGGCAGTAATCTTGAGTGAATTTAAGGGAAACCTTGAAAACTATATTAGTGAGTGATAAGGCTGGTTATAATATTTTTCATTTATAACAGTCTAGTTTAGAGGATGGGACAGCCAGAATTGACCAACAGGTCCCTAAATATTATGTTATGAAAACTACTAACATGGTATCACCCTGTCTGTTGCTGTTAATACGTGTATGTCAAAGTTTTGCTGTTAAGTGAATATTTCACACCCTTTTGAGAGTTTCACAAAAATTGTTAAATGACTACGTGAAATGATGGGTAATTTGTACCAAAGCAACAGTTTCCTTAAAGTGTTAATTCACAAAGCTTTAAAGTTATAAAACATAATAACAAAAACTGTGCCAAGGATAGACGCCTTCAGCCTCAAACACATCTGAAAGCTAATAGGATATTTCAAGTTCACTTACACAGGACGATTAGAAGCCTTATTGTTCAAAGCACTGAATCGTATTACACAGCCAGTCTCGTGCCGGTAAAGTAGTCGGTAAACCATGCCTAACTTTGCAACATATGCAAATTATCAAAATTACACATAACTTTAGCAACCACTGAGCCATCTGGGTATATGTAGTTACAATACATGGAATGTACTTCTTTAGAACCTAACTAAATACATGGAATGAAAATGTACTGTTTCAGAATCTTCCAGTTCGCATACATGTACGAGACTAGGAGGTCCTTTGCCTAAGCTTGCAAAAAAAGGATCAGTTACTCCCAAAAATCGAGTGATTTGCAGATGAAAATATTACTGAATGACAGAAAAATCTAATAAGGAAAAAGATTTGTGGTATACAACAGTTTACTTAATATACAGAACAAAAGATACTATAATACTACATAATTCCTTACAGACATAATTTTCATGATGTCCTAATAATTATTGCCATACCTCGTACAATTTCTGATCTGTTTATAAAAAAGAAACATTCATGTTATTGGAAACTGTCACTGTCGAATGGGTGGATCAAGATTTTTGGTGAGGATGCTGACAGCATCTGCCTGGATTTAAAGAATTAAAACAAACTTGTGCTATTTTAAAAACACTAGGAAATCAAGATATATTTATAATTAAGATGGAACAAAACAAACTTGAACAACGTCTTCTCATATCAAAATAATACACTGCTCAACCATTATTTATAATTAAGATGGAACAGAACAAACTTGAACAATGTCTTCTCATATCAAAATAATACACTGCTTAACCATTATCTCTGCTGTTTATAATTAAGATGGAACAGAACCAACTAGAACAACATCTTCTCATATCAAAATAATACACTACTTAACCATTATCTCTACCGTTTATAATTAAGATGGAACAGAACAAACTTAAACAACGTCTTCTCATATCAAAATAATACACTGCTTAACCATTATCTCTACTGTTTATAATTAAGATGGAACAGAACCAACTAGAACAACATCTTCTCATATCAAAATAATACACTACTTAACCATTATCTCTACCGTTTATAATTAAGATGGAACAGAACAAACTTAAACAACGTCTTCTCATATCAAAATAATACACTGCTTAACCATTATCTCTACTGTTTATAATTAAGATGGAACAGAACAAACTTGAACAACATCTTCTCATATCAAAATAATACACTGCTTAACCATTATCTCTACCGTTTATAATTAAGATGGAACAGAACAAACTTGAACAACGTCTTCTCATATCAAAATAATACACTGCTTAACCATTATCTCTACTGTTTATAATTAAGATGGAACAGAACCAACTAGAACAACATCTTCTCATATCAAAATAATACACTGCTTAACCATTATCTCTACTGTTTAATTATTCATAACTTCGAATGCATAAACTTTTAATTTTGTTCACTAGAGGCAGTAATTATGAATATGGTGAAAATATACACGACTATTCAATAATAGAATTATCACATTCTTACTCATATCTGGCATAATGTAACAAATGTTGTTAAATCTTTATTTAATCTACAGAGTTAGAAAACATTAATATCAATTATAATTATTCAAATGGTTTGATGAGTTATTAACCTTTTTATTTATGAAAAAGTTTCCTTAGTTTCAATTCATATATAAACAGTAAAAATTTAATGTTAAGATGGCAAATAATGTTGAATATTCTTGACAAAATTTCCATGAAAGGTTTGTAACTCAGCTTAGTTTTAGTTACTGTCTCATTTCTTAATGTATTTAATATTGATTTAATATCGCATTATGAAAACAGAAGTTATCTGTTCAGGTTGCATATGCACTTTGGAAATAAGTTTAATCAATTACAACATTATTTGTTGTGAAGTATACAACATACTATCTGTGCTGTCGCCAACTACAGAAACTGAATTCTAAATTTGAGAATTTTAAGCACCCAAGCCACCAGGGAATAATAATGTTACAATTAATGACAAATATTTATATCTGAAAAATGATTTCCTTCACTCTCATATATACTAATTATAAATGTTAAGTACACTTTTACTCAAAAGCCATCTCAAAATCAAAATGACACAAAAATGTACCATCACTTCTGTCAAATTAAAACTAACAAGAGAATGAAAAGTGTTGTTCTATAAAGAAATTCAAACATGAACACATTTGTCAGGTTTTGGATATCAGGTGGTTTCACACATTTCATGATACACACATGTTCACGGCTCAGGCTTGAAAGCATCAACAGAGTGTCAGTCGTAAACACAATAGACACGTGATACATTAATATATAAACACGTGTCTGTGTGTGCAAGTTCACTGAAATTTTTAAATGTGTCAGCAGTGACTGAACTAAAACTATGTTGTACATCTTTTTTAACAATACTTTTTTGTTATAAAGAATATAAATTTCTTCAATATTTGAAGGTAATACTCAATTACTGTTCTTTATGATTTATAAATAATTTCACGTTGTGTATTTATACTTTATTTCAAAGTTAATTGAACTATTTTACTACAACTTATTCTTTTGACTTGAATACCGTGCACAACACAGTTTCTTACCAAGATTTAAAGTGACACCCATTAACAGTTCACGTGATAGCTCTGTTCTTAAATTCTTCTGAACTTCCATTTCTTCTTCACGAGTCAAAATGACTTAATCACATTTCTCATGGCCAGACAAACCTGGAGTGCCTCTGCTGGAACTGCTATCGTTAATCACATTTCTCATGGCCAGACAAACCTGGAGTACCTCTGCTGGAACTGCTATCGCTGCCATGAACTTGTCCAGAACTACTGCCAACACGCTGCTGCTCGCGTCTCAGCTGTGCTTGTTTGGCTTTTATAAGCAACGTTCCCGAGATCCAGAGCCACTGACACTATATTATACATGTTAGAAATACTAGAATTATATATTTCAACAGCAGTAAACAGGTATTAAAACAACCACAAAAAATGCACTATCAATTACACCAGATGGGATTCTGGAATATAAATACCTGAAAAATGTCAAGTAATCTTGAACAAAAACTAAAGAAAATACCCTTTTTATATTGTATTACACAATTGGAATTTTCAAAAGAACTTGAAAAATGTGAAATAAGAGAACTTTATGCTTAAAAGGATTATTATGATAGACTAATTTCAATAGATAATTAGTAGTTCATGTTTATCACTTACTAGTAATAAAGTATCACCTAACATCACTTATTTGTTGCAGGTCATCAAGTTTACACAATGTACACTTTCAGTCACAACAATCGACTCTTGAAGTATACTTCTGATTTGAGCCCTAATAACTGCAACATTTTCTGATCCATACTTTGTTAATACAAACCTGTTTGATTCTTTAAAACCAAGTGCTTTTAGTGATACTTGGTAGTTTGACTACCAATTTCAACGAAGAAAACAGGCTCAAGACTTTATCTTTTTATTGAATAAACAGTTTAAAACTAGATTAAATTTGTTTGTTTTTTAGCTTACTAGTGAGTTTGTTTTGTTTTTAAATTTCGCACAAAGCTACTCGAGGGCTATCTGTGCTAGCCGTCCCTAATTTAGCAGTGCAAGACTAGAGGGAAGGCAGCTAGTCATCACCACCCACCACCAACTCTTGGGCTACTCTTTTACCAACGAGTAGTGGAATGGAGCGTCACATTATAATGCCCCCACGGCTGAAAGGGCGAGCATGTTTGGCACGACAGGGATGCGAACCTGCAACCCTCAGATTACGAGTTGCACGCCATAACACGCTTGGCCATGCTGGGCCCCTTACTAGTGAGAGAATTTTAGTTTACTATTGTAACTAACAAGTAACATTAATGTTGAAACATCAAAACCAGAATTATAAGAAACAATTGCATCTAAGTATGCCATTATACAAGTAACAGTAAATTTTAATACACCAGATTCAAGTTCTATTTGTTTTTGAATAGAAGTGACAATTGTAGTTCATCAAACCAATCTTCTCTAATAAGTTTGACTTGAAATAAATCAGTTGAATCTTTAACATAGGTAACATAACATGCATGAACACCAACTACAATGTTTTTAAATTTTATGTTCAAAATAATACACAAAAATATCATTAAATCAGACAGTTAAAAACACTATTCTGAAACATGTGTGAGCAGTAATCAAATGAAAATCGTATAGAGTACAATAAAGTTTAAAGTCCTTACACCATAAAAAAACAAAGATATTTAACAAGTGAAATAATATTTCATTTCTTCAAAATTTTACACCGTGACTTCATGAGAAATTTAGCACCTTTTACAATCACCATTACTAGAACAAAATTATAATGACCTTATCATGGAGACCATAATGGTTAACTACTTGCAGAAGCAACGTGGTATACGATCTAAGACCTAGAATATGATTATTCCAAAAACTTTCATTTTACAGTGGGAAACAATAAATACCTTTCAAAACTTAAGCTGAAACTATTTTTATAGTTTTAAAGAAATGCTTTTACTCACCACAAGGAAAAGACAGTTAAGCAATGAAGGAGTAGCAAACATAATGGAAATAAAAACTCCACTACTGTCAAAGTACTGGTCTCTAGCAAAAAGTCTGTAGAACAAAAAGTTAAATTACGTGTAGTCAACTACAACTGGCAATATTCCACATGCGTAAAACTAGGTTTCTGTAAAAATTAGCCACATCAAAAGAAATGTAATGTGACAAGGATGACAAATATTAAGAATCTAGACACTTAACAATGCAAACATTTATGATGTCACAAGTAATCTAAACTGTAGAATTCTAATATTATTTTCTTAATAATTCATTTTGTAATAACAGACAACTCTCTACAACCTTGAGAAACATCTTGATGAACCACTATCTAACAAGTAAAAACTACCTACCTCCAGTTTTTAGCTGCCCATTCATTTAGGACTTCAGAGAAGTAAACCATTAACACTGAATGAAAGAAAAATTGTTTTCACTGTGTGGAAATTCTTGTAAGTACATCACGATTTTCATTAAAGAAGAACATTGACGTTATCTAATAACCACAAATAATTACTTTGTATTATCCAACAATAACTGTTTAATACCATTTAGACTGCTAATGCTTTCAAAGTGTTGTAGCGACAAGGAAAATTCCAAAATCAAGGAATTCTTTATTTTATTTTAATTAATTGATAGAACACCAGTTTCTCAATCCAGGACCTCTAGAATAAAATCCAACGTATTCCAAGTCTAAAATGTATCTTACTAACTTGTTAGTCTCACATTAGAGAGAGGAGGTACTTAGTCAACAGCAACCAACACCAACGTTGGGCTACTTCAGATCAAGTAGTGTGCTCTAATGGTCACTCTTATGACATACCTAAAGTGTAGGGCATGATTTTGTGGCAAAGTGCTACAAACTATGTACCCTCAGATTCATATGTTTCAAGCTAACTGTCAGGCCACAGCTTGCTCCCATCATAGTCAAAGCAACATTTGTATTTGTAGACAAAAAGTTGATACGCTGTATAATTACGAGAATTAACAAAATAGAGATCATCCAAGGTCATTAGCGAGTAGTTAGACAGTAAGTCACTTTGCGTGTTAATTCACTGAACACAGTTTTCTTTCTGAGCAACTCCAACAACGTTTTCAAAAATTTTAATTCATAACAATTTACTAATTTTAAATAATCAGAGTACAACTGGGGTCATTTGATTCAATATTTTTTCAAACAAGAAAAAAATATAGGAAAGTAACCTATCAATTATTTTTCTACCTTGGTTTTAAAACAACAATCTGGTAAAGTGATTAATACAAACAAAATAGATATTGGAGAACAGGACACACATAAAATAAGGGGACATTTTTATAAACCTAAACTTTCTAAAATCAATCTGTGTTCTTTATAGAAATAGTTTTAAACAGGTGAGTACAACCAATAAGGCCAAGATTTAAACTTATACCAAATATGTGCAAACACGTTTTTTTTTTATTTTCTCTATTTTTGATCCAGGTTTTAATCTTTCTCTTATTCAATGTGAATAAGTTATGAAGGCAAACTGGCATCCATAGACATTTAACTATAAAAGATGAATTTGTAAAAAGTCTGTTTGCAGTTACATGGTAAATTTTGGATTACTTTGGGACAAAAAGTTCTTAAAAGGATACAAATGTACCAGTTAGTCATGCGTATTGCTAAAACTGCATAATCATTTGAACAAAAATATTTACTCTGAATTTCTTGACAAGTACATTCATTGTAGGAAAAAGTATTGTGTATGTATAAACTCAACTGAAAGATGCAATCATGTTCTCATTAATTTTGTAATTAAATACTTAACAAGTCTGTTTAGTCTTTTAAAAATGGCACTTACAAAGCGTGCAAAATAACACTGCTTGAATGTTTCCATGGTTACGAGTCACTACAGCCAAGACCGTAATAAATCCATGAAAAGTCATGAGGAAAATGATCCATGGTTCTGTCCAGTCCACCTTGAAAAGTTTAAAGAAACTTTTTTAACATAAAACTCATGCTGTTAATTTATTTACTTACTTATTCTACACTCCTAGTGTCTTATAGTAGTTAGAGTACTATATCTCCCCCATGAAAGTAATACACATAGCTAAGTCCCCTTTGGAGGCATTGGCAAAGGCTTATTAGGGGAACTCCAATGATGACCTAATAATTTTTTGAGAGGTATATCAAATTGCACTGCACAGAGAACTTGCACATCATCAGACAAGTGAAAACTCCATAACTTTAAGAAGATATAAAACTCTTGCCATAATAATTTTGAGTTTATTTTAAAAGACATTTTCTAACTCTTAATTTAAAATTGTAACCACATATCATTAGCATTTTCAGCAGTACAAAAAACATAATAGTTCCTCACAGAGACCTGGCGTGTACACAGAATGAAAATATGTGAATACTTTATGCATTATGTATCTGTTCTGTATGCGTACAACACATACGTGAAATAATGAAAGTAAATGCCCAATGATTATGTGGATTAATAGTACAGTAGAGTCCCCCTCAGATTCGGTCACCCCTTGAAAGCAGTCATTCAATCACAGTCCCTTTATTTGTTTACATAATCCCTAATTATGTACAGTGGAACCCCTCTAATCAGAACAGTTTGTCTCAGTCCCAAAGGTGACTGCTTTAGAGGGGGTTCCACAGTATTTGAAAACATGACTTTCACAGACATACTCTTATAATCATCCGACAAATTCAAATAGTTATTGGTTGGTGTTTTAAAATCAGAAATGTTTTAATAAATTCATGTTCATAAGCTCTGAAAGGTCCAAGATACTTAGCTAATGATAGGCTCCTTCGTTTTGCTCTGGTAATCTAGAAACATCTCTCACAGTGAGAAGTGGCAGAAGAATGTAACACTTTATCTAAGTTGTTATATTCTTTTGAATGCAGCATGTAGTTGTCAATCAACTGAGAAACACTTTAAACACCATCCCCACACTCTGGAAAGTTTTGCATCAAGTAATGTCCTTGTATTCTACTACACGGTCAGTCTCGGACGCATCAGTGGTGTTACTTCCCTCAGTGATCACTTGCATAATACTTCTGTTCAGATTTTACTTCTGTAACATTTAGGTGTAACATGAGCTGAGTTATCTTACAGCAGACAGCAAGTCCTTTTTCTTTATTTCAGAAAAATTCTCTGGGTCAAAACAGTGCATGTAATCACACAGATGACTAGGCTTGGCAAACCATGTTGTGAGACTTACTATTGCATTATGAAATACAATGTTGAAACTGCCAATCTTAAAAATTCTGGTCAAGAACCTATAAGAAGCAGTAATGTTTTCAAACAACACCCAAACTATTCAAAAACTACTTAACTTTTGGATCTTGTTCTAAAACTGTCAATCCTGTATGTAGTGATAAGTGATGCAGTTGTCTCACCTTCTGCAAATAATGTTTCATCACACTTAGTTTTTTGTTTTCTCTTCCTTTGGACAGACAATTCAACTGACTCCTTGACCTCATCACATTCATCAACATCTAAGAAATCTGACCAATTACATTTATGTTGTTTATTCGTCTGACAATTTTTTTTTTTTTTTGCTCTTGCTACATTGCTTTGCATGTTGTCCTTCACTGCCCTAAGTTGAACTATACACTACTGTATTTGCCTCTAAGCCTGGACTAAATTAAGTCCATTTGTTTGAAGATATTCTGATACAGATGTGATATGATGGAAAACAAACATAAATACATAAGTGATCAAAACTGTTTCATACCTCAGAAGTCCATCCAGCATCCCTCTAGCTTCTATTTTTGTGGCAGCATCATGTAACTTTGAATGATGCAGAGTAATAAGAAACTTGGTCAGACCTCAGAAACCTGCTTTGGAGTGGTCCACAGCTGTTCAGAACACATCTGATGGTGCACTTGATTTTTCCAACTAATAAGAAACTTGGCCAGACCTCAGAAAAATGCTTTGGAGTGGTCCACAGCTGTTCAGAACACATCTGATGGTGCACTTGATTTTTCCAACTAATAAGAAACTTGGCCAGACCTCAGAAACCTGCTTTGGAGTGGTCCACAGCTGTTCAGAACATATCTGATGGTACACTTGATTTTTCCAACTAATAAGAAACTTGGCCAGACCTCAGAAACCTGCTTTGGAGTGGTCCACAGCTGGTTGCACACTTGATTTTTCCAACCAACACATTTCAGGTATCAGTTTACAGCACACTGGTAAGTTACACTGATATCCTGTGGGGAATCAATATGTATTGTATTTAGAACACACCAGCACTTCTAACTTCATCTGATATAAACTTATAGATCATATCCTTCACTATAACAAGTAGCTTGTTGACTGTTGTTTTGCTGATGAAAGTGTAAAGTACTCCTAGTAGCTAAAGAGGTTTTTGCACTCCTTGGAGTTAACATTTACCTTTGTTCAAATGTTTTGAGAATGACACCTCATATTGACTCAAAAGTTTTAATCAGTTTAAAGAAAACACTGATTTATTTAAATTTCTTCCAGCTCATGTACAGCTTCACCTCCATCCATATCAATGAAAGATTATGCTTTCCAATAACCTTGATAACAGCAATAATTATTTAAAAAATTTTATAATTCTCCTAAAACCCTTTTATTTCATTTATTATACAGCATGTAAAGTACACAGAACAAGATGTCTTCACCTTTTACATGGATTCCTTAGATCTTTCATGTACCTTTGCATGTTGAAGAACATGGTGCAAGTCACTGCATTCACACAAAAGTGAAGGCCTGGTTGAAAAACGTAGCCAAATAGTGCAGAAACCCTTTTGTTACTGATTCAAACAAGAAAGCCACTGTTTTTTTTTTTTTAATCATAACTGATTATTGTTGGTACTCATTCTGATCAACTAAAATATTTTCAAGTGGTAGAAATGGATGTTGGACAAAACATTTGTAGTGCATTTCAGGACTTGATGGTTTAGAAAATATGTTCATGTCATCAAAAGTTTCACTTCCACGAAAGTTAACTGCTCCTGTCTCTGTGTCGTATTTCTCACTGCTTTCTGAAATTTACACAGGTGTTGCAGCTGTTGCTGTGTTTGTTTTTTTAATTTCATGCAAAGCTACACAAGGGCTATCTGCTCTAGCCATCCTTAACTTAGCGGTGTAAGACTGGAGAGAAGGTAGCTAGTCATCACCACCCACCACCAACTCTTGGGCTACTCTTTTACCAACGAATGATGGGATTGATCGTAACATCATAAAGCCCTCACAGCTGTAAGGGCAAGCATTTTGGTGCAATGGGGATTCGAACCCACAACCCTCAGATTATGAGTCAAACGCGTTAACCCACCTGGCCATTCCGGGCCTGTTGCTGTGACATCATCATCATCTTTGGGCAAAAGATTGGGATCACACAGTTTCAAAAGTTTCTTCATGATCAATTGATTGTGTTACCTGTTGAAGTTCAATTTAGGAAGTGATTTTACACTTCCCTCTGTCAAATGAATGAATAAATGTGATAATGTCCTTGTATCTTATAAAAATCAAATGTCTGATACCATCATGTTAGAATAATTTACTTATCATTCTTGTGACAATAACTTGGCTAATCACATTTAGCAGGTTTCACTAAATGTCACCAGAAAACATTACTGATACTAGGTAAAATTTACCATCAACACTAAACTACCATAACAGTTATCAACGACATATACCTATACTGACCAGCTGGACCAGTTATCAAATCCTCCTGCCCTTTGGCATAGGGTCTAAAGTGTTTTAGAACCACTGATTAATTATGTACATGCCACAGAAACTATATTTTTTATAAATGTTGTTTAAACATTTATATGATTTTAATTGTTGAACATATATTACTGTCAGTAATACATGGACATATACGAAATATTGATGCTGAAAAGGTAATCTATATGGACATAAGACTCCACTTTGCACACAGTGATTTCCTTGTGAAATGGTTTTGAAATTTCAAATATTATGACTAATCAACCATAGACCACATAATATGCATTCAGCCTGTTGTATGAGGGTATTCTACTTATGTACAAAATGATTATTTATATGCAAAGCATTGATAATCTAATAATCTTGAAATGAAATACCAAACGAGACATATGCTGTCCAGTCCACTTATTGTCAGAATGAATCCCCAAATATTAGCAAATTTTGTCAGTAAATTGCTTTGCACAACAAATCTATTAATCCTAATATAATAGTTATAAATTGAGTTTATAAAACTACATTATTATGACCATATACAATTTAAAGACCTATAAGTTTCACATAATGCTGATTTTTCAACCAATAGTAGCTGACAATTTTAATATTGTCCCAGAAAAAAATAAATAAAAAAATTACTACAAAATAATAATGTGATAAAATTGTTATTTATATAATCAAAACTAAACTTTAATATAGTATTTAAATCACAGATACATTCCTCAAGGACTGTTCATCATTATTCAACTGGGCACACTGAACAGCAAATGCTGGTTCGATATTTCTAGTGACCCTTGCAGACTCCTGTAACCATCTCACTTTAGAAGTCTTACACTCTTACCATCTTCTCTTTTCCAATGTTATTTACTTTTTAACATATGAAGCTTATGGACTTGCCAGCTTAAAACAACAGGTCTGAGACTTGCTCATAACATACAGAAATATTGTAATTTTCTGGTGATTTTTATACAAAACATAAAGCTATGGACAGAAGTATGATGCTATAACTTATATGTATCCCTTGGCAGCATGCAGTCATGTTCAGCCCTGTATGGGCAGATCTGTACAAGCATCTGAGCCTCTACGTAAAACATTACTGGGAATCACCATCTATTTCATAAGCAAAAGTTTAATAATAGACCAGTGGTTTACAGAATGCACACGAATAGTCATTTAATACACTTCCAATACACTATTATTATTATTTATCAGTGGCAGAGCCAGCAAAATAGAGTATAAATATTATCTGTGTATTATATTTAAAGATTTAAATGTATTCGGTATTTATTATATTATTTTAAATCAATTTGACTCTGAGATAAATAAAGGATGCTAGTTTTAATTTATGAATACAAGTTTTTAAATATTACTAAGTGATAAACTATAAAATTTAAGGGGTACAATTAATTGAATTCTGAAGACCCCCACCAGAATTTTGTCAGGTTGACCAGTGTGCCACTGCATACACCAGTTGCTCTCTATTTTAAGTATTGCACTATGGGTCTTGTGCACTTTTATGTGTGCAGTATTTTTGTGATTTGAAGCTTTAGGAAACTACATCAATTCATAGGAAGAATGCAGTTGTTTGGATTCAATTGGAGCTACTAAAGACATGTATTTCAAAGAATAATAATTTCACATGGCACGTACAGTGTTTAAATATTAACCTGAAACCATGGAAGTTATATACCTTGTATAAATTTTCATCTATGCTAAAAAACAGAGAAAATGTGCTTTATTCATGAACAGTATATATGTATATATAAGTAATTTTAAAAACATTATAATATGAGCCCCTTTTAAAAGCTCATGATGTGAGAAAAATATACTGTAGTAGTTCTGAGAAAATAATACGAGTTGAATGTACATATAAAGGATTATTTAGGGGCTATAAAAAAAAGTTTCTGTATTATATTTTGCAAAGACAAAGTATAATTGTCAGTGTAGAATACATTCAACAGAATTATATTTCAAATAATACTATAAGCTTAATATAAATAAAAAACATAAAAAATAAGCTTAAAACTTCCTATAACATCTTGAATTTATAGTTTATAACCTAGCAACTACTTGTACATCGTAAATATGCAAGGAGAAGATGATTTTTATTTGAAAATATATTATTATTATTAGGTTTAAAAAACATGCAGTTATAACATTATGAGATCTTCTTACTTACCTCTTTTAAGAGCTTCATAACGCTAAATATTTCTTTTGATTCAACGCCAACTTTGACTGTTCCTGCTGGATTCATTACCTAAAATAAACCATCAGGGTATTAATGTTAAAGCCAGGAAAACAGCTGCTGTCCAGTTCATTACTGTAACACAATCCAAAACCTTTATAACGTCTACTATAACTAATACTGCACAATGCAGCCACCCAAAAGTGTATCTCCTTTTATTCTATTGTGAAAACGATTGTCACTACAAAATGATCTACACAGGCAATTAATTACCTGTTCAGTCACACAGCTACACATTAAATTGCATTCTGTTAGTTTACATTCTTCTAATAACAATACACGTAACAAACAAAGTTCTAATATTAAAATGAACTATACAAAATATTTTGTCCTTGTTAAACTTACACTGTATGTTGCAGTTTATGATTTATATGTACTTATGATGTAGTTAACGCATACACATTTTGAGGCTAAGTGTTCAAAAATTATCATGCGAATGGTATTTTTAATTAAAAGTCTTTGAGCATTCTCCTTACAAGGAAATTATCATGTTACTTAAACAAATAATGACGAAATAATGCTGAAACATTCCATTTAGATGCACAAATATATATATATATATATATATACATATGGAAAAATCATTTGGTAAATTACGATAGTCTTAACCAAAACCTATGGAGATGTTTACTCTAGTAATACTAGCCTTAGGTAAAAAAAAAAAAAAAAATTACTAAATGTAGATAACTTTTTGTGCAAATGTATATTTCACTCTCGAGAAATCAAAATAATCAAATCGTTAACTAACAACATTTATAATATACTACACACACCAAAGACATCCTCATAAAATATTTTCATTTTACTTATGTAACTGACAATGACAAATAATAAGATAGTTTTTTTGGTTGTATTTACTGTTTTATACGCTGTACGACTACAAGAACGAATGTGTCACTCACCGAAAAACGAAGCTCAAGTATATTTTTTAAATTTACTTTATTAAACACTTCGTTACGCTCTCACCCAGATAATAAATGTTAGAGTAAATTAATCTGTCACTATGTTAACTCTACGGAACTAATCAGAAAAATAATTTAAGTATAATAAATCACACAGACTACACTAATACTGCTGTACTGCTAAACATAAGCTTTTCATGCATTTGCAGTACTGCGGTGTCGCTTGCTTTACACATTCAAACTTTCTTTGACATTAGGCTTCACTACCGGCTTTCATTCTGCTAAACTTTACTGTAACAATACAATAAAAATGTCAACAGCTTCTACCATTACTAACTTTTATAGCAATTATTTTAACGCAACAGGAAAAAAATCCGTAAAAAATACTAAGAAATCAAAAATCAAATAAAATGAATAGCATTCACAAACGCTGTATTATGAAATGTTACTTTTTCATTATTCGAATTGGCGCACAGTAAAGATTAATGCTATATGGCTGAGGTATTTTTGTTTGTAAGATAATATTTTCACATTTAGTTTGATTAAGGTTTACAAAAGTTAACAAAAGTGAATGTGATCTTAATCCAGTATTCTAATTATTTGCTGTAACCATCATATAAGACACAAACTCAAAAATCAGTTCTGGTGTTTATTCACACTTGATTTATTTTATTTGTGTGAAAAAGTATATAAATATCACTTCTCTTTAAAGTAAGTTTATTCATATAATGAAATTTGGTTATAACAAGCCCCATTATTGATTGCGATAGTATCCTTCGCGGGTAAAATTTATATATATTTAAACAAACAAATGAATTAAACTGGCAACAACGTTTGTAACGGCATCTGCTAAGAATAAGTAGCGTTTTTTAAGTTCCCATAATTACTTTAAAGTCTTTGTTTTTTTCAAACTGTTCTTCTTTCAGTTAACATATTATTCTGGCAAGTTCTTCAGTTATATTGCACATGATTTTAATTGTTACGTTCGAACTACTACAACAAAAAAAAAAGTTTGTTTTGTTTTTGGAATTTCGCACAAAGCTACTCGAGGGCTATCTGTGCTAGCCGTCCCTAATTTAGCAGTGTAAGACTAGAGGGAAGGCAGCTAGTCATCACCATCCACCGCCAACTCTTGGGCTACTCTTTTACCAACGAATAGTGGGATTGACCGTAACATTATACACCCCCACGGCTGGGAGGGCGAGCAAGTTTAGCGCGACGCGGGCGCGAACCCGCGACCCTCGGATTACGAGTCGCATGCCTTACGCGCTCGGCCATGCCAGCCCCCCCCCAAAAAAAAAAAAAAAAAGAGAGAGAGAGAGAGAGATTTTTATATACTGTTTCTCCGGTACAATATCATATCACTCACTGGAAATAGGGTTAACATCTTGGAAAATCGTGTCTTTAGGGGCAATAATAGGCTATGATTCAGGTTAAGTAACTGATTCCAAGCACGTGCTCATTATAAGGGGGAGTAGCAGGACCGTATTATGATGAAGCTCTAAGCTGTATCAAGATTGAAATAATAATTTTTCCACATAAAAGAAACAGTCAATCACAAATATAGCAATGTGTGTGTGTATATGCAAAAATGGCTCGTTTGGGTTGAGAAAATATTTTACATAGAAGAGCGAACAACGTTTCGACCTTCTTCGGTCATCGTCAAGTTCACGAAGAAGGTCGAAACGTTGTTCGCTCTTCTATGTAAAATATTTTCTCAACCCAAACGAGCCGTTTTTGCATACATATTTCTCTACAAGTGGGTTTTCTCGACATCACTAATGTGTATGTGTGTTTATTTTCTTATAGCAAAGCCACATCGGGCTATCTGCTGAGCCCATGGAGTGAAATCGAACCCCTGATTTTAGCGTTGTAAATCCGTAGACTTATTGCTGTATAGCGGAGGGCTATGAAGTGTGGTAATGTGCTTTAAGCCACACTTCAATAACATAGCTGTCAGTTGTCAGTAATGTTTCAACTGCCTTTTCATTTGCTGCTTCTTTTAAATAAATCCTTTAAATGGTATCAATATGTATGGACATTTTGAGGTACAATATAGTAAAAACAAAAACTCCAACACACCACCAGAGCAGAATAAGTAAAATAAATTTTGCTAAGTTACATCATTCTCATAAAGAAACCTGTATATCCCATATTTACACAGCTAGGTTGGTTTTAAAGGGAAATAGGATGGGTGGTCCTCGTGTGAGTCAGAAGTACAACTGACACTGCGGATGTATGTAGTCATTACTCAGCTCAAATCAGCACGTCACTGGTATTCGACATGTACTATACAGGTAAAATAAACATTAGAGACACAAAATTATTCTGTAACTAACAGGAATTTCTCTTTTCTATAGTTGTTGTACTATATAGCACCGTAAATTGTGTACATTTCTGTACTTTAAAATAATTTGTAGATTAGGCATTTTTAGATAAAATTGCTGATTTGGTGACCACAATTTTTCTTTTCTTTAGAGGAGGCCAGGACCCTTATATTGGGAGCCTCTAAGCTGAAGCTTACTTAGCAGGTAAGTAAAACAGATGGTTTTCTGAGAGATATGGAAGGTACAGGTGTAGGTGGCTCTTTAGCCACCACTCAGTGGCACAGCGGTATATCTGCAAACTTACAATGCTAGAAACTGAGTTTAGATACCCGTCGTAGGCAGATTATACATAGTTCATTGTGCTAGCCATGTAGATATAGTAGTAGACATAGTAAATAGAAGAGATAGAATACGCTTGTGCTAACCAGGAGCAGAGATACAAGATATAACCGATGGAACGAGAGAGAGGGTTCCTTTAAGGGTGCTAGCAGCAATGCAGTTTTGATGGTATATGTTGGGGCCAATGATGTAAGAAAAGATGGATCTGAAGAGCTTATTTATAACTATAAAACAATGATTAGAACATTTAAGGGAAGGAGTCATAGCTTGATTTCTTCAAGGATATTGTCAAGAAAGAGCTGTGGAATTCGATACCAAGTAGGATACTAGGATTAAATGCCAGGCTTAGGTCAGTATGTAGGAATGAACTAATGGGCGGATTGGATTTCTGGGATAATTTTAATGGGAAAATTAATTTTCTTTTGGAATGGATGGCTCACACTTAAACAAGATAGAAGTTAACATGTTAACAATTTCTATTAACTCATCTGCAGTAATGAATTTAAACCATAACTAGACAGATGTGAGGGCTATACTCTTAGTAAAACACGAAAGATAGTTGACAGGAAAACACGTATAAGAGACATAAAACACAAAAGTATTGTTACTCTCATAATGCTAAAGTATTAGAAGTAATATTGATGAGTTTAAAGCAATTGTGGAAACTGAGGATTTTGATATTATGGGTATCACTAAAATGTGGTTAGATCTGAACAATTTTAGTGAGAGAATTTTTTTGAAATTCAAATTATTTACTAAAAATAGAATATTGAAACAAAGGTGGGAGTAGCTTTATATAAACTAAATGAATTACATCGTGTTGAATTACAGAAAGCAGCAATGAGATTGGTTTAATTTGGGTGAGTGTTAACGGATATAAAGTAAAACGTATTGGAGCCGGAAGTTTTATATAGCACCAGGTAAAAATATGGAAGTTATTGAGAAATTGTATAATGAAATCAGAATGTTAGCTTAAAATGGGTTATTCATGCAAGATTTTACTTTCAGAAGTATTGATTTAGAAAATTTTGAGTCTAATTGTGAGGGAGAATAGGCTTGGAAGTTGATTGGGGTACATTTATATACATCAGTTGGTACGAAATTTGCAAGATAGAAAGCTATTAGATTTAATATTAGCATCTGATGTGAACATGAAAGAGAGTGTTGTGATTGGTGAACATCTAAGTACAAGTAACCATCGCTCTATAGGTGTGGGATTTTACTATATGTAGAGTTGAGGAACAATAGTACCTTGATTCTAAATTTCAGGAAAGTGAACTTTGATTGCACAAAACATGATCTGGCTTCCGTAGATTGGACCAAATAGTTTGGAGGGGATTTTAAGTATATATGAGGAGTATTTAGAGAAAAATTGATATGCAGAAAAAAGGGGAAACGGAGCGGAATAAGCCAGTATGATTTAGTAAACGGAGCAGAATAAGCCAAAAGTTGATATAAGCCAGTAGTAAACAGAGCAGAATAAAATGATTTAGTAAACAGAGCAGAATAAGCCAGTATGATTTAGTAAACGGAGCAGAATAAGCCAGTGTGATTTAGTAAACGGAGCAGAATAAGCCAGTGTGATTTAGTAAACGGAGCAGAATAAGCCAGTATGATTTAGTAAACAGAGCAGAATAAGCCAGTATGATTTAGTAAACAGAGCAGAATAAGCCAGTATGATTTAGTAAAGGTTTAAGAGACTATATTAAGGATAAACATAATAAGTTCAAGAAATTTAATCTTACTGAAAATCATAAGGACTTGAAGGACTATAGAAAACGAAGAGAGTTTGTTGAAAAGGATGTTAAAAGGGAAAAAAATGTTTTGAAAAGAACGTTGATTTAAAGAGTTAAGTCAAACAGTAACGAATTCTTTAGGATGAGGACTAAACCCCTTAAAAATGATAGTGGGGAAATGATCCCAGTAGATTTTGAGATGGTAAACTTATTAAATTATATATTCTCTTCAGTATTTACAAAGGTAAATACAAGCTAGTACTATATTATTTGATGTGTGGGAAAAATACTGATGTAAAGTATATCATTTTAAGCTCTGAAATTGTAAGAGAAAGGTTGGGTACCCCAAAATTAATAAATACTTTGGAGCAAACAATTTTTAACCTAGAGTTTTAAAGGCATGCAAAGATTTTAGTTGTTACCTATGAGCTAATATTTTTATAGAGCATTGAATAGTGGAAGAACATTATAAGACTGGATGCTGGACAATGTTTATCAGTATTTAGATACTGGACTAACATTGTCCAGTCAATTATAGGCCAATTAGTCTTACATCAGTAGTTAGAAAAGTTTTGGAAAGTGTGATTAAAGATGAATTGCAGTCTCTTTAATCAGTCTGATCTCGTGTGAAAGAGGCAACGTGGCTTTGCTAAGAGAAAGTCTTGTTTAACAAGAATTCTAACATCCTTTGAAGATGTTATTGCAAGAGTTGATGATGGGAACACCATAAATTTGCTTATTTTAATTAAAAAAAACACATTTGATACGGTATCTCACAAAAGAGCTGTTATAAAAATTAATCCTGTAGGTGTGGGAGGAATTTATTAAAATGAATAAAAAACTGTGGGGAGACTAGAAATCATGAAGTAGTTGTAAATGGAATTAGGTCTAATTCGATCCCAGTTACAAGAGCTCTGTGTTGTATCTTCTGTTCTTTGTGATCTATATTAATTATATTACTCTGAAACGACCAATAAAAATTTGAAATATGCAGATGACATAAAGTTTTTGGGGTGACTAGCTGTATCAAAGATGCTGCAGACTTGCAGGGAGATTTAGATCATTTGATACAGTGGGTCAATACGTGTCAAATGATCTTTAACTATTCAAAATTTAAGGTGGTGTATGCACGTTTTCAAATTAAAATTACTGTTATGATTTAAACAGGAATGCATAAAATAACATAGCCGAAAAAGAATATCTTGGTGTTATGACTGAAAAATCACTTAAGTCGTTTAAACAGTGTGTTATAGCCAACAATATGGCAAATAGCATCTTATGTAGCAGTGGTAGAAATGTCGAATACAAAACAAGGAATATTATTGTTTCACTGTATAGACCATATGTAAGGCCTCATTTAGAGTACTGTGTACAGTTTTGGGCTCCTTTCCTCAAGGGCATTGAATTGTTGGAGAAAATTCAGAGAGGAGACACCAAGATGATATGGTGAGATTGTCCGTTGAGGTGAAACTAAAATCTTCAAACTTTGTTTCTCGTGACAGGAAAATGGTCAAAGGTGCTTGGGGTGTTGAATACTATTAAAGATGTTGATAATATAGATCCATTAATGTTTATGTGTTTAGCAGTGAAAACACTGAAGCAAAGAGGGTTAAATTCAAATATTGGTGGCATTGGCATTGCCATATGCAATTTAGATAGTAAATAGGCAATTTAGATAGTAAATAGTTTTAAAACAGGGTGGTTAGGTTTTGAAATGAGCTTCCTTTAAGCGTGGTGGAGACAGAAACTTTAACTGAGTTCGAGAAAAGGTTAGATGGTTACACAAGCAGTAAGAGATGGTAATAGTTGGAGATGGAAGGGATGTCGTTGACAAGCTGAGCTCCTTTTTGTCCCTATAAAATTTATTAAATTATGAAATCTCAGCCCAAGAATCAAGTTACATGTTTGTCTGTGTTTTAAGTGTAACTGTTGTATTCGAAATAACAAAATTTACTGATTACTTCATCCTTCCAAATCTTTATTTGTTCACACTACTAAGTTTTTCATAATGAGTAACCATTAAGGAATTATTACTGAAGTTTTTACTGTGGTATGGATCTGAATGTCTTAGCAAATGGTTTGGTTTGGTTTGTTTTGGATTTTGCCCACAACTATAAGAAGATTAACTGTGCTAGTCATTTTTAATTTAGTCATGACAGACTAGAATCACTAGATGGAAGGCAACTAGTCAATATTACCCACTGCCAACTCTTGAACTACTCGTTTGCCAACGAATAGAGGGATTGGCCACAACTTTATAACAACCCCATAGCTAAAAGGGCCAGCGTGTTTAGGAACGGGGATTGAAACCCGCGACCAGCAGATTGCAAGTTTATTGTCGTAAACATCAGACAATACTGGACCTTAATTAATGAAAGAATTTATTTTAGTAATTAAAAACGTTGTCACGATTTAAAATTACACAATGTAACTCGATTAAATAAGAAAATTTATTTTTTATTTTTACAATATAATAAAGAAGTTATTTTTAAAATTTTGCAACAAAGTTACACATTTGTTCATTTGTTGCTGAATTTTGCGCAAAGCTAAGCAATGGCTATCTGCGCTAACCATCCCTAATTTAGCAGTGTAAGACTAGAGGAAAGGCAGCACCGCCAACTCTTGAACTGCTCTTTTACCAACAAATAGTTGGATTGACTGTGACATTATAACGTCCCCATGGCTGAAAGGGCGAGCACGTTTGGTGTAACGGGAATTCAAACCCACGATCCTCAGATTACAAGTTGAGTGCCTTAACCATCTGGCCATGCTGGGCCCACATCTATTCATTTCCCTATTTTTGAACTGATAAAGTAGAGAAAAGACAGCTAGTTAAAAGCGCCTACCACTGTTCCTCAGCGAATATTAATATTTAACTGTTACAGTTAAATCTCGCCAAAAATGAGGAGCGCATTTTGGGAACAACAGAGTTCATTTTTTGAATTTCGCACAAAGCTACTCGAGTGCTATCCGTCCCTAATTTAGCAGTGTAAGACTAGAGGGAAGGCAGCTAGTCATCACCATCCACCGCCAACTCTTTTACTAACGAATAGTGGGATTGACCGTCACTTTATAACGCCCCCACGGCTGAAAGGGCGAGCACGTTTGGCGCAACGGGGATCCGAACCCGCGACCCTCAGATTACGAGTCGCACGCCTAACACGCTTGGCCATGCTGGGCCGTACAACAGGGTTGAATCTTTGAATTCAGTCTAAGAACGTAACTAACTTGAGGGCTAGCCATGTTAACCATCTATAACCTAGTAATCATAGAATTGAGGGGAAGGAATTTCGTCAACATTAACCACTGCCAACTTGTGGGCTCCTCTTTTACTAACAAATAGGATAACTGGTCACCACATTATAACTCCCCAACGACTGAAGGGATGAGTATATTCAGTGACGAGGAGCCAACTCCTGACCTAAGATTGCGAGTCAAGATCCCAAACCACTTGTCCATGCCAGGCTATGGATGTTAAGGACGTAACAAATACTTCTCGAAAGATTACGGGAAAAATGAAAAAGTTCCTTGACACATGACAGAAATATTTTAGAACATAACAAAGAGACAACAAAAGAACTTTTGAAACATGATGACAGAAATACATCATAAGTTAAAAAGAGCAACACAAGAAATACCTTTAAGTATTGAGGTAACAAAATACAAAGCTACAAAACAACCCAAGAAAGTAACACAATACAGATCTCTGAAGCGATTCAGAGGTGACACGATACAGATCTTTTAAGAGATTCAAGGTAACACAAATATAGATTTTTAAAGCAATTCAAAGAGATGACACCATACAATCTCTGAAACAATTCAGATGTGACACAATACAGATTTTTAAAGCTATTCAAGGAGGAAACATAATATTGATCTGTAAAGAGATTCAAGGAGCTGACTGACACAAGCATGGCAAGGAAGAGACACGATACAAGGCTTTAATCATATCTGGGATATGACACGAGACAAAGATTCAACAAAGCAAGAAATAACGCAATACAGGTTTTTAAAGATGGTGACACAATAGAGGTTCAAGTATGACAACAAATGACACAATGAAAACGTAAGTTCTTGAGATCTTAACAGAGAGATGATAAAAGTATACAAGAACATGGTAAAAAATTGACACTAGAAACATGGCAAGAGAGCTGTATAATTAGATACCATTGAAGTACAGCGTTAACAAATTAACTGCCTACAAACTCCCAACTTTCGGTCATGTTTAAGTTATTAGAATATAAAACTGACGAAAACACTAATTCACTTACTAACAAATGCAAATGAAGTTTTATTTCTATTTTTGTATAAACTATTACAGCAGTGTGGATGAAATAATCCATTCTATATTATTTTTAAGTTGTGCTCTACATCGCGTGAAAAGTCCAATAAGAGGTATGACTTTTTACATAACAGTTCAAGTAAGAGGTAAAAAAATTGTAGAACGTGTAATGCACACGAGAAATAATACTAATTACGTCATAGAACGAGACAGTTGTATTCTTACTCAAGTGAATAATCCCCCCAAATATTTTGAAAATATTTGTATGAAAAATCAGTATATCTAGTTGTTTTATCTATACAGTCTATCATTACAACTATTATAAAAAAAACATATCTAATATCCAAATTGAAGCTTGTTACAAAATTATATATAATATAGATGGAGATAAATATATATATATAACTGAATATGAGTACCAAAGCAATATAACTTATTAGATATTTAAATACGTTCAATGCAACCACAACCCAAGTAATAATTCTGACATTTTGAATATGTACGAGGGCTGTTCAAAACATACGCGGACTGACGTCATAAAACAAAATGTACTTTATTTAGAAGTTACAGGTCTGGGACTCCTTCAAAGTACTCTCCTCCCCAACGCACACACTTATCCCAGTGGTGTTTCCACTTGTTGAAACAGTCCTGGTACGCTCTTTTGTAATGTCCTCCAGCTCCTTCGTCGCATTTGCCTTAATCTCGGGAATCGTCTCAAATCTTCTTCCTTTCAAGGGTCTTTTGAGTTTGGGGAACAAGAAAAAATCGTAAGGAGCAAGGTCAGGTGAGTAGGGAGGGTGGGGAAAAACAGTGATCGAGTGTTTGGCCAAAAACTCACGAGTTCTGAGGGCTGAATTTCGCAGCAACGCAGTGCATCTTCAATTTTGCGGTCAAAATCTCGTAACAAGATCCAACTGATATCCCACACTCTTCAGCAAGCTCCCTGACAGTCAGACGTCGATTTGCCCGCACCAGGGTGTTGATTTTGTCGACGTGTGGATCGTCAGTTGACGTGGAAGGACGTCCATGACGCTCATCATCTTCAATGGACTGTCAACCATCCTTAAAACGTTCATGTTACTTGAAACATGCCGTACGCTTCATAGCAACATCACCGTAAGCCGTGTTAAGCATAGCAAAAGTTTCATTCGCAGATTTTCCAAGTTTAACACAAAATTTCACAGCAAGTCGTTGCTCCTTCAGGTCATTCATTCTGAAATCCGCCAAACGAAAAAATCGCACTTGACTTAAAACCGCGTAGCTAATACACAAATGAAGATATCTGCGATCGGGAAATGGCGTCGTAATCAGCTGATCTGTGCGAACCTAGTGGATTCCCCTGGAACCAACTAGAGCCGCGCAATTCAAACAGTCCGCGTATTTTTTGAACAGCCCTCGTACATTATATTGTTTTATTATTATTTCTAAAGGTGTGTGTGTGTGTGTGTGTGTTTTTTTTATAGCAAAGCCACATTGGGCTATCTGCCGAGTCCACCGAGGGGAATCAAATCCCTGACTTTAGCGTTGTAAACCCGTAGACTTACCACTGTACTAGTGGGGCCAAACTACAAAGAAGTACCTTGTTAGTGGTATATTTGTTTACATGCTCGAAGTAAAACCAGGGATATATTGGATAAACTACAAGGAAATACCTTGTTAGTGGTATACATGCTTACATGCCCAAAGTGAAACCAGGATATTGGATAAACTATGAATCCACATAATAGTAAAGGACTTGTTATATGTACATATATATCAACATAAAACAGTAGTACTAGTTGTTTATTTCTTAGTGCAAAGCTACAACATGGTCTATTTACAATCTGTCTAATGCGGGTAATCGAACCCGGAATTTAACGTTACCTACTAATCTGACCTACCAAGTGAAAACAGTTTGAGCACAATTTATTCATATTACATGGCTTTGGTAATAAAGTTTTGTAGTGTAATTTTTACAAAGTGAGTTTTCTATTAGTGCCATTATAATTAGAGGAAGGACATGAAATTCGACAATAGATCTATACACTCACTAATTTTCAACAACATTATAAAAACCTTTTGTACGAGCCCCTGATTTTAGCTTTGTAAATCTGTAGTAGGGGGACATTTCTAAAGGTACGTGGGCTTAAAATTACATAAAACACCCTGAACTTGTTGGTTCAAAATTATAACCCTAACAAATGTTACAAAATTAACGTAAGTTTTAGAGTTTTATCTGTTTTACAAACAGCACCTTATGCTGTTCTTTCCTTTGGAAAACCTTGAACACTCTTCTAATTCCATGAATGTTGAAATTAAATTGTGAAGTCCTATATATGGAAGTCTAAACACACAGTAAATTACATGTTAATTGAGAAAATATTTTGATTAAATCTATTTATTCACTGTACAGGTATAGTAATTGTAAAATCGCCACTAAAAATTATAATTTGTTTAACGTAACTAATAACATAAAGAGAGCTCGTTTAAAACTGTATTTGGCTGACCGTACAACACCATAACTCCTGTAATGACTAGGTGATTAAATGTTATACACTGTTAAATACTATGTCGTCCATCACACCACACACTCTTATTTATGACACCAGGAGAACATTAAAAAGTAAATGCACAATGGGTTACTTAAAAAAAAACAACTGAAAATAATGACATGTGATATCAAATACCAACGTTTCAGTTAATTATGGTAACTATATATTTAGTGGTAAATATTACAGTCCTCCTACTGATACACTAATAATGAAACGCTGACTTGTATTTAAATATTTATACTTTATTTTGGGAGAAAAATCCTTTTTCGAAAATATTTTAGAAGGAAAGGCCAAAAGGAACTCGAACTTAATAAGAACTGGTAATATACATAAGAGAATTGCTTTTTAAATCTCTAGTTTCAACACAACCCTGTTCCATTTTAATTATAAGGCTTCTTTCTTTTCATTTTGAATTTCGTGCAAAGCTACACGAGGGCTAACTGTGCCAACCACCTCAAAGTTAGCAGTGAAAGACTACAGGAAAGGCAGCTAGTTGTCACCACCTACCACCAACTCTTGGGCTTCTCTTTTACCAACGAATAGTGGGATTGATCTTTGCTTATAATACCTCCATGGCTAAAAGGGTTAGCGTGTTTGGTAGGAGGGAGATTCGAACCAGCGACCCTCATATTGTGAGTCAAGCACCTTACCCACCTGCCCATGTATGTACACTTGAAGATAAAGTAACAAGGAAATAAAACAGTTGTATCACACGACCAGTCTTATTTCTTTTACTTGAAAAAAAGTTGTTTTTTTTAACTCTCTTGACAGACCTGTCCACAAGGACATTGCCAGTTTCACCAATACCACTAAAGGCCTGTCCACAGAGATATCACCAGTATTCACTGAGAAAAAAATGAAACAGATTTTTTTAAACAAGCTGTGAAAACGTAGGAAGTATGACTCGTTGAGGATCCATTTCTATCCTAATCAAAGTTCATTACTTTAGGAAATCTGGAACACTCATCGAATTCCACGAATGTTGAAAACAAATGCACGTAAAGTTTAGTCTTCAAGCAGCTATGTCGTAATGATGCACTTCTGCTGTCTGTTCGAGTGTATTTTCATTCTTCTGTTCACAGTGTTTGGAAATCTGTAGAAAAAACACATGATTTTACTTGACATTAGGGATCTAACTATACAAATACTGCTGCAATTTTTGTTAGTTTACAAAAACCCCTTAACTGTTTGTATCTTAGTTCAAAATAAAATTGTACAAAATACTAAACGTTTATTAAATCAAAACAAGCCAGAGGGAATTATGTTTTCTCATATTTCTCTTATTAAAATATTTTGTAATTCTCAAACTAATAGCTAACACTTTTTGAACTTGTTTCATCATTTTCTCTAATGCTGTTTATAGTATTTTTACATTAAAAATTGTGATAATGACTGTTCCATTCGTTATTGTCATAGATCTGATTGTTTGTTTTTGAACTTCGAGCAAAGCTACACAAGGGCTATCTGCGATAGCTGTCCCCAATTTAGCAGCTAGCTAGTCATCACCACCTGTCGCCACGGCTGAAAGGGCAAGCATGTTTGATGTGACTGAGATTCGAACCCATGACCCTCAGATTACGAGTTGAGTGCCTTAACCACCTTACCCTACTGAACTGATCACAGATTTTAGGTTTTTGTTTAAAGTTAGACACAAAGCTCCACAAAGAGCTATCTGTCCTCTGCCCACCACAGGTATCAAAACCCGGCTTCTAGACATACTGCTGTGCCACTGAGGGGGGATACTAACAGGAATTTTCCTGCACGAGAACTTTGCCTGTTGAAGAACGTCGTGAATTAGTCCGTGTCATTTGCAGTTGTACATTTTAGTTACTGACTTACTGCCATTACAGCTCCCCTCCCCATCGATGTAGCAGCAAATCTGAGGGCTTATAGTCTTAGATTCGTATTTCGATACCAGCAGTTGGTAGAGCACATGTAGCCCTTTGGGTGACTTCTTGCTTAACAACAAATTAGACCATTGCAGAATAATGATTACAGTGATTTATCTGTCATACTTTTCAAAACACATCATTCAAGATAAGGCACTTCACAGAAACTGTTATAAATCAATACATACCCTTTATGGCACACTGGTGTAATGTGTTGAATCCAGGTGTGCTGGGGTTTTGAAGAAACAGTACTCAAACGTGCAAGGAAAATGGAAAACAACAGAACTCACAAATATTTATAGTTCGCCATCTACCGTTTAAAGATAGAACCTTGATTTGATGTCAATGTATGTTTAATATAAGCTATCCTAGATCATTAGAGACAAAACAAAACTACAACCCCCCACACGCACACATGTATTTATGTATTATTGTGTTTCTTCACACTACACTATACGCTTAAGTGTTTGAAACTAAGCCTAATATGTTATTATTTCTTTTCTTCTTCTTTTTTTACAGGAAAACAAAATAAAAATGTGTAAATTATTGATGGTATTACCAATTATTGATGGTATTACCATTTTATCTCAAACTTTGGGATAGTTGAAAAAAATGTTCATAGAGTTTACGGCCGATCCCACATCAGTAAAAGGCTAATGAGTCAAACAGTGGTCACAATACTTAATAGCGGTTTGTTTGTTTTTAGTGCAAAACTACACAATAGACTATTTGTGCTGTTTCCATCCCAAGAAATCGAATCTTCGGTTTTACTATCATGAAGTCTATGGTATAGTGCCGAGTTACAGGGTAACTTTTTAAACGAACTCGACAGACGAGTGAACTATGATTAAAACCAGATATTTGCGTGTTTTAAGTGTGTGTGTGTGTGTGTGTGTTTTCTCATAGCAAAGCCACATCGAGTTCACCAAGAGGAATCGAACCTCTGATTTTAGCATTGTAAATCTGTAGCCTTACCGCTGATCCAGCGGGGAACAAACCAAATTTTATTTTCTCCTTTTGAAATAATAGTTTGACGCAAAAGTAAACGAATATTGTCCCAAACGTTTACTAGCAACGAAAAGGATTCCTGCACAAATTGAAGTTGCTAGGAAACGAAGAACCTGAAATACGTCATTAAATAACATTAACAGTTTGTGGGAAATCAATGCAACGTTATTTAGAAACATATGCATCCTGGGAAAAAAAAATCCAAGTTTTCTTACTTCAAATAATTATTTTAGAAAAACAATACATTCAAAAGCATCCGCGTCGGGAAATGCCAACTCAATTATTTTTCATAATGTAGCTTTAAGATTCAACAGGCTACAGTTTGTTTATAAATGTAGCTTAGATTTTCTGAAATACATTTCTTCTTGTTAATTATTACCCGCATCTAATTAATTGTGTGCATGAAAAACAAACCATTAAAATAAGCAATGGCATTCATTTAAATTGTTTGCATTTAAAAAGGTTTTTCTAAAAAAAAAAAGAGAAAGTTTTACTTTTAAAAAATGCACCTTTTGAGCTAACATATATCTAAAATAATTATGAACATGTATTTAGCTTCATCACAAAATTGTGATTCTAAAATTTATCAAACTTATTAAAATTAAAATGTTTTTGTGTGACACTCCTGGTGGCCAAAACTACAGTAATTTTTAGCGTACTTTCTTCTTTTTTGTTTTTCATGTGAAGTTTCTGTCTGTCTGTCTGTCTGTGTGTGTGTGTGTGTGTGTGTGTGTGTGTGTGTGTGTGTGTGTGTGTGTGTGTGTGTGTGTGTGTGTGTGTGTATAGGTGAATAAATTTCAGCTTACAAGTTAGAGTGAAGGCAACCACAAAGGATAGAATAACTTTATATTACTATTCTGTGATAGAATAGCAATATTTGACTGTCACTCTTATAAAGCTCCCAAGTGTATATAGCATTTTTTGTGATAAAAGGTCATGAACCAAGAACCCTCAGATTCATAATCTGGGAGAGTCAACCATTAGGTCACAATTAAAAGTGGAACATTTTCTATTTGGTAAAATGTAAATACAGGAAGTTCCAATTGAACGTCACATAAAATCACCTTCCAGTAAAAACCATTTAATAATTTATTTTTTTTACCCCATTTTAGATTCTAAGTTGTTTAGTTCTGATGTCAATAAAATAAATATTTTAATAATATTAAATTATTCACTTCAAACGTATAACGTTTTTGGTACATTTAACAAAAACAAATAACAGCCATTTACGCTGAGGACAAGTCTTTACGCAAATATGCACATGCAACTGAATACGCTGTGTTTCTTAAAAACCGAACGAAAAATCAAGAAGTTTAATTACCTGATCTGGCACTGATCCCCCATTTTGAATAGAGCGCCACCTGTTGGAAGCACTGTAATGTAAAGGCAGGGTAGCATACGGTGCTGGATAGTCATCAGAATATATAGATGGCAGTAGTGAAAGAGGGGGAGGACGAGGCGGTGAAGGGTTTAATTGATGTGCCTTCTCAACACTGGCATGTCGTTGAATAGTCATGTACGGCATAGCTCCACCTATACTGTATGGATAAGTATTGTCAGCTGCTACCTCTATAAAAAAACAAATACAAAAAAATCACATTTTATCTCTAGACGTTTTATTAACATCATACCATATACATTCAAATAAAGACTGGTTAGTGAAAATATTAAGTTTTGTGCTTTGGTTTTTATAATATTAGGTTGAGGAATAATTCGTGAGCATTTTTAAATAATTTCATTCAAGCATTACATGCAAGACTATACAATACTTCAATGCATGAACACATTACACCCAAAACATTTATTATGATATTTTATTTCATGTAATACCTAGGTGTATAGTATGCATTATTTTAAACGAAATTGCAAGAAATTAAATGCGAAAAGCAGATGGTGTCGAAAATGCTCGATTTTGTCCACTTGACATTCCATTTAATGAGCTGAAAATGAAAGCAAAAATTAAAGACATATGAAAATCAAACACACCATCTATTAGAGCAAAAAATTATCTACCAAATGACATGAAATATTTTGCGAAAGCGTTTCATTTATGAATATATTTTTTTAACTTGAAAAAACGCTCACGAATTATTCCTCAACCCAATATAATTCTGTTGTTTGTAATAAACCATATCACTAACATCTCCAATAAACTACAGTGCACCAATTTCATCTCACCAAAGTCAGTATTTTTACTGTAATTTCTCACTCTTCTTGTTACCAGGCGACAAAATCTCAAATATCATTTTTTTAAAACAAGGTTTACTCAAAAGACAAGGGAGCATCAGATACATAACAGTTACATAATAACAAAGCCAATTTCCAGTGCACATTTGTGCCAGTATTAACAACCAACGCCAGTGTTTTGATTCTGATTTTGTTTTTTTACTGAAGTTAAGCAACTCAACTAAATGAAAGTAATAAATGCCCTTTATCATTACTTGTTTTATAAGTTTGTTTGTTTTCCTAATTAAGCACAAAGCTACACAATAAGCTATTTGTGCTTTGACTACCATGGTTATCGAAACCAGTTTTCTAGTGTAAGTCCACGTTTATACTGCTGTGCCAATGAGAGTGGTTACTTTTAAGAAAACTGTGCATTTGTTTTTTGTTAAGAATAAAACTTGTGCAGTGGGTTATCAGTGACTTCCCTATCATGTGTATCATGAACCAGTTTTTAACTCTGAGCCACCATGTTATCACACACTAAAATATCAAACATAATGATATTAATTAAACATCTTAACATTAACAATGAAACTTATTAGATAATAATTGTGGATATTATTATTGTAGCATATTGTATTGTTATATTTAGGAATGACTAGTAAGGTTAGCATATAGAGAATATATGCTGACAATACAGTTAATGAAAAAACAAACAACAGTTAAACAAAATAAGCTTTAACAATAATCGTTTATTTCCATCGGAAAACAATGGCTAACTACTGTGTCCAACAAAAGAAATCAAACCTCTTATTCTACTGTTGTAAATCAGCAGACTTACTGCTATCCCATCTGGGGATTTTGAGAACAAAAAGAATACTTATTTTCAATTGTTCACAAGTTTGGTTTGATTCAAATTTCTCGCAAAGCTAAACAAGGGCTATCTTCCCTAGCTGTCCCTAATTTAATAACAAAAGACTAAAGAAGGTAACTAGTCTTCACCACCCACCACAAACTCTTGGGCTAGTCTTTTACCAATAAATAGTGGGATTGACTGTAACATCATAACTCTCCCCTTGCATGGCAGAAAGGGTGAGCATGTTTGATAGGATGGGGTTTTGAACCCGCAACCCGCATATTGCAAGTTGAGCACCCCCTAACCATCAGGCCAATCGTTGATAAAATAATGAAGATTCCAAATAAATCTCACTCACTCAGTGCTTCTCTGTGTTTCATCTGTTCCCTTTTTACATAATAGCAAGAGACGCTAATGACAATAACAATAATGACGACTCCAGATGTCACAGGAATCACAACCGACCAATTGGGATGAGATGATCTGTTTTCATCACCATTCAACACAACTTGAGATTTCCAGTTGGACACGGCTGAAGAAGAAAAAATACGGAACTCTGGTTTATTATTAGCAAAAACAAACAACAACAAAAACTAGAAGAACATAACATAAACCATATGTTCTTCCAACATAGATCATACCAAATCTAAACAACAATAGTGCAATAACAAATATATTAAAAAAAAGGAACAGTGAGATGCAAAACAGTTAGAATGCAACTAAAAGCAACACCAAATATTAGAAGTTTTAATTTTGTGTCAAGATAATATTCTCATGCTAGGAAATGAACAAGAGTTGTTTTTTTTTTTAATTTTGTGCAAAGTTACACAAGGGCTATCTGCACCAGCCGTCCCTTATTCAGCAGTGTAAGACTAGAGGGTAGGTAGCTAGTCGTCACCACCCACAGCCAACTTTTCGGCTACTCTTTTACCAACAAATAATTGGATTCATAGCTGAAAAGTGAGCATGTTTGGTGTAAAGGGGATTCGAACCCATGACCCTTGGTTTATGAATCAAGTGCCTTAACCACCTGGCCATGCTGGGCCTAACAGAGAAGAAAATGTGAATATCTGGTGAGATTCTAAGACTGGATAAACAGAAGAGAAAACATAAATTTGAAGGTGAATATTTGGCAAGATTATAGGACTGGATTAGCAGAAGAGAAAATGTGAATTTGAAAATTAATATTTGGTTAGATTCTAAGACTGGATTAACAGAGGAGAAAACAAGAAGCTGAAACAGTAGATTCAGTATAGTTCTAAAGTAAGATAACACGTGTTTATGTTTTACCTTTGGTTCTTATCAATATCCTCTCACTTGGATCACTGTTCCCCTTTTCACTAGATGCCTGTAAGTACATCTGGTAGAAAGTTCCTTGTTTCAAACCTTGTAACTCAAAGAAGTTATCATCAAAAACAGGTATGGTTACCTCTTTCCATGGTCCTTCGTCTTCACTGTAATACAACGTGTAATCTGTAGATGGAAAGAAACCAAACATGATCCATCTCTATCAAGAGAGCTAAAAGTTTGATAATACACTAATCTTATCACTTATAAAATGTTATAATGCTTTCTTACAAAAGTGATTTAATCATAAGTGGAACAAAATATTTTTAAAGTATAACATGACAAACTTCAATTAATATGATAAAACATCATCTTTCATTAAATTGTCGTCCTTCCTCAGCTAATGGGTTTTACACCTTGACAGTGGGTCATGAATGGTACAAGTAAACAGCACGAGATCATTTGTTCTTTAAGTGCGGAGCTACATAACAAGTTATCTGCTCTATGCTAATCACAAATATCGAGATCTGATCTTAAGCAATACAGCCCCTCGAGCTTACAGCTAAGCCACGACAAGGCACATTTCAGTGTTTTGTTCAGTTGTAGTTTTAGGGTTTGTTGGTTATTTCTGATGTTAAGCCACAAAAAAAAAAACACTCTAGATTGGAGACTTAAATTTGTGAAAAAATAATATTTTATCTTTCCTATTCTACAGTTTGAAATCCATAATTGGATTAACTAAAAATAATAAAATAAAACATAAAATAATGTGATTAAAATACTTAAGGAAGCAAATTAGAATATGGAAAAGTTTTCCAATGCAGAACATTCTAAAATAGTTTATAATTTTTTAAAGGAACCATGTCAAAAATTTATTGTTCTTGTTTTCTATAATTAAGTAAAACACCACATAATGCTCTGCACACCATTGCTAAGTCCACAGATATACTGCTGTGCCACTGAGGAGGAGGAGGGGGTCAATGTCAAATAAAGACGACAATAAAATAAAAGGCATGTTTTCAGATTATCTTAGTTAATTGATAAGTAAACGTCATAAAGTAATGTATTTTTCATTTATTTAATTCTTTCAAAATTTTATAATTGATATATTACAACAATTAGACAAAGTCAGTCAATAGCACCTACTGTCAAATTCTTGGTTACTATTGTTTGATCGAATAATAGAAGTTGACCATTATTGTTATAGAGTTTACACACAGTCTCTAAGTACAGCGAGTTTTTTGCAGGGAGAACTTGAGCCCTTGGATTCACTGTCCAGGAATGCTAATTACTTGGTCACATCTGATCCATTACATAATATTACTCCCAACAAACATTTCAGCTTTACTTAGTTTACTTTAGTAAAAAACAGTATTTTAACACAGTTGTTTTTGTTTTCTTACTGCTATATCATAGAACTAGAAATATTAATATATATTTGAATGCATTTCAAGCTGTACTGGTTCATATGGGTTTCCCGTATTATTAATACACACTTAAAATTACAAATGCCTTCTAGTACATTTCAGTGAATTAGAGCAATTAATAAAAAAACAACAAAAAATACTCACGTGTAATTGAAATATCTTCAGACTTTTGGGTCCATTTTAGTCCAACGGAATTTGTGGATCTTGACACCAGAAACACATTTGGAGGTGGAGGCAGATCTAATCAGATGGGCATAACATGGAGTTTTAACAGTTGTTAATGTTACAAGTCTCAACTAATAAAATATTTTATAATGCTAAACTTTTTACCTTATATATAAATACGTAACCTAAATAAACTAGTTCGAATTTTAAACACTGTACAAAAACTGAACATTACAATCCAGAATACTGGAATTTTCAACCTGAAAGACACCTTATAAGGTCAGTGATATATAAGAAAACCCATAATTTTGAATTACTGGCCAATGGGAAAGAAGCCAGTATGAAGAACCACAACCAGAATAGTTTTGTCTGGTTAACTAACTATGTCTGTGTCATTGCTATCAAAGCCACATCAAACTATATGCTGTGACCTCTGAGGGGAATCAAACCCCTAATTTTGGTGTTGTAAATCCAAAGACCTACCCTATCTTATTGGTGGACCTGACTAATCGAATTAACTAACAGTAATGGCTGCAGAGCATATTCAGGTGCATGACATCTTGACCTCCTGACCTCTCAATTCAAACCCTGCATGTGTGAACCACTAGACCACATCAGGTCCTTTAAAAGAAAAGTACAGATAACATCTGGGTAGAAGTAATCATAATGGGACTATGAATTTCACACAATGGTGAAGAGATACCTCAACCCTGTTCAACCATTATGTGCAAGTATCACACGTGAACCAAAAAGTATATGAAAATGTGACAAAAACAAGTTTGATAATTGTAAGTATTACTGTGAAAATCAACAGAAAAGGTTTAATTAACTATTTAACTATGGTACTTCATATTGGTCTACAGAAGACATTTTAATACTAAAACTTAATAACCTTAGAACAACAAATTTGTTATTTTTCTTTAGCTGGACACTCAAAAAAAGCTATGTACCATCACTTACAGCTTGTCTTTTAATGCAATGCTCTTGTAGAAGCTGTAAAACAAAACACTAACTATCCAGTTCAACAACAACAACAAAAATAATTTTAATACCAGTGTTTAAATGACCTATGCCGATAACTGGAAAGTCAACATGGTGATACCTTAAAAACCAAACATGTAGATTCTATAAATGTCATAAACCCAGAGTTTCACCTGCATCTGCTGTCTTCCTGAAAATCACTTGAGATTGTTGGCCACTTCCAGCGCTATTAAAGGCTGAAACTGTAATGGCATATTCAGTATTTCGTTTAGGTGTCTCAGAAAGTATTCCTGCTCTAAATGTTTACTCATGTTGACTGTCCTGAGAGAAAATGGGGCTGAAGAGTTCTTGACTTTGTAACCAATGTAGTACCCCACCAGATGGCCATTCCAACTGTTTCTTGGTGGTGCCTGAAATAAAAGTAGAACTTCTTAAGCTCTTAGTTGCTCCTTGACAGAATTCTAAGCAGATCATTCATGTACATCAAAAAAAAAATTACATAAAAGTCAAATGTTATGTTCATTAAATTACACTGCACAACAAAGTTTTTGCTTCTTGAACACTGTTGGGTGTTTCTTATAGATTTTTGGCTGCTGATCACAAAAATCACATCCAAATTTGCCCATCACATACCGTTTCATCGAAATCTTCAGTTGTCACCAGGACAATGCTACAATAGAAAAACGATATCAGGGCAACTGGAATCCGTCAATGCTTGCTGACTACTGTTGGACACTGCAACGTGATGCACCGGACATTGAATACAAACGAAAATCAGGAGCAAACAACTTTTAATTATGTTGAACTTAATAGCATATTACAAACATAAACACAGTTAAATACATTACTGCCGGTAAACAGTCAACTGTCTATTTCTCAGAGTTCCTACGTGATGAAGCAAAACCAAAACTATATTTGTGCACACCCACCAGGTACCTGTCACAATCAGCAAAAACTTTTCAAAAAAATTGTTGTGCAGTGTTATTATTCAGACAGGATGGAAATCAGCCAAAGTACCTCTCACCCTTAAATATGTACCATAAGTTTGGTACTATACCACCTACTCCATAAGTTTGGTACTATACCACCTACTCCACAAGTTTGGTAATATACCACCTACTCCACAAGTTTGGTACTATACCACCTACTCCATAAGTTTGGTACTATACCACCTACTCCATAAGTTTGGTACTATACCACCTACTCCATAAGTTTGGTACTATACCACCTACTCCACAAGTTTGGTACTATACCACCTACTCCACAAGTTTGGTACTATACCACCTACTCCACAAGTTTGGTACTATACCACCTACTCCACAAGTTTGGTACTATACCACCTACTCCACAAGTTTGGTACTATACCACCTACTCCACAAGTTTGGTGCTATACCACCTACTCCATAAGTTTGGTGCTATACCACCTACTCCATAAGTTTGGTACTATACCACCTACTCCATAAGTTTGGTACTATACCACCTACTCCACAAGTTTGGTACTATACCACCTACTCCACAAGTTTGGTACTATACCACCTACTCCACAAGTTTGGTACTATACCACCTACTCCATAAGTTTGGTACTATACCACCTACTCCACAAGTTTGGTACTATACCACCTACTCCATAAGTTTGGTACTATACCACCTACTCCATAAGTTTGGTACTATACCATCTATTGCTAGACCCACGTAACTCATCATTTTATTGTTTATTAAACAGTGTATTAAAAAAAGATATTTGTGTAAATAAACACAGAATAAGCCATAACCCAGAAGACTCTGGAATACACGGACTATACATTGCAAGTGTATCGCAATGTAAATGTTAAATGTTAAAACATAAATGGAAATGAATCTGATAGGAGTTTCGAATTCACGTAAATAAACATTTCTGAAAGAAAAACCCTCTTTTATCTGGCATTCAAAATTTGACAGTGCCCAATTATAAAAGTCATTAACACCCATAGAATGGGAGTAAGAGGTCAAGACTGACCCCTCCCAAGTCCACTCAAAAAACCTAAATCTTGATTTAAACAATGGTTGCTCCAAGTAGATTTAAATTATATTATAGCTGGATTTGATGTAAAACCCTCTTTAATTTGTCTACAGAGTTTGTTACTCATGTGCCTTTTTCTTATCCTTAACTTAATAAGATAAAAACATAGCTTTCCACAGTTTGGTACTTTTATCTCTTTTAAAATAATAAATTGTTTATTTGTTTAGAATTAAACACAATGCTACACAATGGGCTACCTGTACTAAGTACTGAAACTTGGTTTTTAGCAGTGTGGGTTGGCAGACATGCCACTGGGGGGCTTTAAGTTGTAAGATATTTATTTCTTGCTAAGCCTTGAATTACACAATAAGCTAACTGTTCTCTTCTCACAACAGGTATCAAAAATTGATTTTTAGCATTACAAGCCTTTAGACTTAATACTGAGCAACTAGAGGGCTAAGATAAAATGTAATAAAATCATATCCAATGTGGTCAACAGCATTTTTTGGGTTTTGAACATTACAAAGCTGGCATATGAGGTAAAGGTATAAACTAAGCTGACTTTAAATGATTTAAACATTTTCAAACAATGGAATTTCATTTTCAACAATAGTGTTTGTATCAATCAAATAAACAAGTAATCTTTATACTGTTTTGATATAAATATAAAGCATATTCTAATACTTAATTGAAGAAACTTAACAAAATTACAATAGTTCATACAAGTTTATTACAGATCCCTGAACTTACCTTCCATGTAATTAAAAGTGTTTCTGTGCCTTTTGTTTCCACATGGATATCAGTTGGAGGTGCTCCAGGTTCTAAAAGACAGCAACAGAAAAAAAAAAAAAAAAAATTATATACGTAATTCTCTTGTTTTGTTTTGAACAAAGTTACACAAGGGTTATTTGTGCTAGTCGTCCCTAATCAAGCAGTGAAAAACCAGAGGGAAGGCAGCTAGTCACCACCACCTATTGCTATTTCTTGGGCTACTCTTTTACTAACTAAAAGTGGGATTGATCATCACATTGTAATGCCCCCATGGCTGAAAGGGTAAGCATGTTTGGTAGGACAGGGATTCAAAATCATGACCCTCAGGTTGCAAGTCAAGTGCCCTAACCACCTGACCATGCCAAGCTTAATATTCTAAAGATGCTGCAATTCAACATCAGTTTGAAGATATAAATCCTGTTATGTTACTTAGAAATTTCTTCATGTAGGTAAACACCAAATATATTTTGGGAATAAAACAGAAATGTATGGTTGTTATGCACCTTCAAAAGAAAATAATCTGACAAATATTTGCGATACAAACAAATAAACTTTCTCTTGTTGACCTCCCAGTGTCACAGTGGAAAGTCTGAAGGCTTATGACAATAAAAACAAGGTTTTGATACTCGTGGTTGGTACAATACAGATAGCCTATTGCATAGCTTTGTACTAAACATCAGATAAACAAACAGTACTTGTTGCCATACAGATGCACAGCTGTAAATATTTAGATTTATAATACTAAAAATAGGGTTTCAATACCATGTGGTAGGCAGAAAACAGATAACTCATTAGTTTAAGAATTTTACACACAGTTCCACAAGGGCTACTTGCACATAGCCATCAATAAGTTGGAATTGACAGACCAAAGAAAGGTAGCCAATCAACGTCATCCATTGCCAGTCCTTGGTTAATAATGGTATCTGACTGTCATTTGTATACTGCACCTACCATCCCAAAATACAGAATACGTGTTTGAGACAACTGGTTATGAACCAGGAATACCCAGATTGATGATTCCAGCACGCTAACAACTATACCACACCTAACTCTATATTGATACATAGGAATAGATTTATATGCCTATATAAATGTACTCTATTAGTAACAAATGTGTACAGTGTGATATGTAATGTACAAAGTAATACTAAGTTTTGGTTTTATTAACATTGTTCTTTGTATACATATAAATATATATTACTGCTTTCCTAAATTTGAAAAAAATCCATTTATCAAAAATTTCTGTTGTATCCACATACCATACAAAAATATTTCAGAAGAGACAGGATTTCGGATTGGTTCTTTTTTTACAGAACTGGCCAGTGATTTAAGAGCCAATATTTCAGATTGGCTCTTCTCTGTGAAATAATGTACTGAGCATGCTCTGAATAAAAACAATGATTTAAATATGACATTTCCTACTTTTTCATTGTAAAACCTAATGTAGAAAGTGATGTGATGTGTAATTATATACAGGAATGTACAGGTAAAACACAGTGATGTGATGTGTAATTATATACAGGAATGTACAGGTAAAACACAGTGATCCAATGTGTAATTATATACAGGAATGTACAGGTAAAACACAGTGATCCAATGTGTAATTATATACAGGAATGTACAGGTAAAACACAGTGATACAATGTGTAATTATATACAGGAATGTACAGATAAATCACAGTGATACAATGTGTAATTATATACAGGAATGTACAGGTAAAACACAGTGATGTGATGTGTAATTATATACAGGAATGTACAGATAAAACACAGTGATACAATGTGTAATTATATACAGGAATGTACAGATAAAACACAGTGATACAATGTGTAATTATATACAGGAATGTACAGGTAAAACACAGTGATGTGATGTGTAATTATATACAGGAATGTACAGGTAAAACACAGTGATGTGATGTGTAATTATATACAGGAATGTACAGATAAAACACAGTGATACAATGTGTAATTATATACAGGAATGTACAGGTAAAACACAGTGATCCAATGTGTAATTATATACAGGAATGTACAGGTAAAACACAGTGATCCAATGTGTAATTATATACAGGAATGTACAGGTAAAACACAGTGATACAATGTGTAATTATATACAGGAATGTACAGGTAAAACACAGTGATGTGATGTGTAATTATATACAGGAATGTACAGGTAAAACACAGTGATGTGATGTGTAATTATATACAGGAATGTACAGATAAAACACAGTGATACAATGTGTAATTATATACAGGAATGTACAGGTAAAACACAGTGATGTGATGTGTAATTATATACAGGAATGTACAGGTAAAACACAGTGATACAATGTGTAATTATATACAGGAATGTACAGGTAAAACACAGTGATCCAATGTGTAATTATATACAGGAATGTACAGGTAAAACACAGTGATCCAATGTGTAATTATATACAGGAATGTACAGGTAAAACACAGTGATCCAATGTGTAATTATATACAGGAATGTACAGGTAAAACACAGTGATCCAATGTGTAATTATATACAGGAATGTACAGGTAAAACACAGTGATACAATGTGTAATTATATACAGGAATGTACAGGTAAAACACAGTGATCCAATGTGTAATTATATACAGGAATGTACAGGTAAAACACAGTGATCCAATGTGTAATTATATACAGGAATGTATAGATAAAACACAGTGATACAATGTGTAATTATATACAGGAATGTACAGGTAAAACACAGTGATGTGATGTGTAATTATATACAGGAATGTACAGGTAAAACACAGTGATGTGATGTGTAATTATATACAGGAATGTACAGGTAAAACACAGTGATGTGATGTGTAATTATATACAGGAATGTACAGGTAAAACACAGTGATGTGATGTGTAATTATATACAGGAATGTACAGGTAAAACACAGTGATGTGATGTGTAATTATATACAGGAATGTACAGGTAAAACACAGTGATGTGATGTGTAATTATATACAGGAATGTACAGGTAAAACACAGTGATGTGATGTGTAATTATATACAGGAATGTACAGGTAAAACACAGTGATCCGATGTGTAATTATATACAGGAATGTACAGGTAAAACACAGTGATCCGATGTGTAATTATATACAGGAATGTACAGGTAAAACACAGTGATCCGATGTGTAATTATATACAGGAATGTACAGGTAAAACACAGTGATGTGATGTGTAATTATATACAGGAATGTACAGGTAAAACACAGTGATGTGATGTGTAATTATATACAGGAATGTACAGGTAAAACACAGTGATCCGATGTGTAATTATATACAGGAATGTACAGGTAAAACACAGTGATCCAATGTGTAATTATATACAGGAATGTACAGGTAAAACACAGTGATCCAATGTGTAATTATATACAAGAATGTACAGGTAAAACACAGTGATCCAATGTGTAATTATATACAGGAATGTACAGGTAAAACACAGTGATCCAATGTGTAATTATATACAGGAATGTACAGGTAAAACACAGTGATGTGATGTGTAATTATATACAGGAATGTACAGGTAAAACACAGTGATCCCATGTGTAATTATATACAGGAATGTACAGGTAAAACACAGTGATGTGATGTGTAATTATATACAGGAATGTACAGGTAAAACACAGTGATCCCATGTGTAATTATATACAGGAATGTACAGGTAAAACACAGTGATGTGATGTGTAATTATATACAGGAATGTACAGGTAAAACACAGTGATGTGATGTGTAATTATATACAGGAATGTACAGGTAAAACACAGTGATGTGATGTGTAATTATATACAGGAATGTACAGGTAAAACACAGTGATGTGATGTGTAATTATATACAGGAATGTACAGGTAAAACACAGTGATGTGATGTGTAATTATATACAGGAATGTACAGGTAAAACACAGTGATGTGATGTGTAATTATATACAGGAATGTACAGGTAAAACACAGTGATGTGATGTGTAATTATATACAGGAATGTACAGGTAAAACACAGTGATGTGATGTGTAATTATATACAGGAATGTACAGGTAAAACACAGTGATGTGATGTGTAATTATATACAGGAATGTACAGGTAAAACACAGTGATGTGATGTGTAATTATATACAGGAATGTACAGGTAAAACACAGTGATGTGATGTGTAATTATATACAGGAATGTACAGGTAAAACACAGTGATGTGATGTGTAATTATATACAGGAATGTACAGGTAAAACACAGTGATGTGATGTGTAATTATATACAGGAATGTACAGGTAAAACACAGTGATGTGATGTGTAATTATATACAGGAATGTACAGGTAAAACACAGTGATGTGATGTGTAATTATATACAGGAATGTACAGGTAAAACACAGTGATGTGATGTGTAATTATATACAGGAATGTACAGGTAAAACACAGTGATGTGATGTGTAATTATATACAGGAATGTACAGGTAAAACACAGTGATGTGATGTGTAATTATATACAGGAATGTACAGGTAAAACACAGTGATGTGATGTGTAATTATATACAGGAATGTACAGGTAAAACACAGTGATGTGATGTGTAATTATATACAGGAATGTACAGGTAAAACACAGTGATGTGATGTGTAATTATATACAGGAATGTACAGGTAAAACACAGTGATGTGATGTGTAATTATATACAGGAATGTACAGGTAAAACACAGTGATGTGATGTGTAATTATATACAGGAATGTACAGGTAAAACACAGTGATGTGATGTGTAATTATATACAGGAATGTACAGGTAAAACACAGTGATCCAATGTGTAATTATATACAGGAATGTACAGGTAAAACACAGTGATCCAATGTGTAATTATATACAGGAATGTACAGGTAAAACACAGTGATACAATGTGTAATTATATACAGGAATGTACAGGTAAAACACAGTGATACAATGTGTAATTATATACAGGAATGTACAGGTAAAACACAGTGATACAATGTGTAATTATATACAGGAATGTACAGGTAAAACACAGTGATGCGATGTGTAATTATATACAGGAATGTACAGGTAAAACACAGTGATGCGATGTGTAATTATATACAGGAATGTACAGGTAAAACACAGTGATGCGATGTGTAATTATATACAGGAATGTACAGGTAAAACACAGTGATGCGATGTGTAATTATATACAGGAATGTACAGGTAAAACACAGTGATGCGATGTGTAATTATATACAGGAATGTACAGGTAAAACACAGTGATACAATGTGTAATTATATACAGGAATGTACAGGTAAAACACAGTGATGTGATATGTAATTATATACAGGAATGTACAGGTAAAACACAGTGATGTGATGTGTAATTATATACAGGAATGTACAGGTAAAACACAGTGATGTGATGTGTAATTATATACAGGAATGTACAGGTAAAACACAGTGATGTGATGTGTAATTATATACAGGAATGTACAGGTAAAACACAGTGATCCAATGTGTAATTATATACAGGAATGTACAGATAAAACACAGTGATCCAATGTGTAATTATATACAGGAATGTACAGGTAAAACACAGTGATGTGTAATTATATACAGGAATGTACAGGTAAAACACAGTGATCCAATGTGTAATTATATACAGGAATGTACAGATAAAACACAGTGATGCAATGTGTAATTATATACAGGAATGTACAGGTAAAACACAGTGATCCAATGTGTAATTATATACAGGAATGTACAGGTAAAACACAGTGATACAATGTGTAATTATATACAGGAATGTACAGGTAAAACACAGTGATACAATGTGTAATTATATACAGGAATGTACAGGTAAAACACAGTGATGCAATGTGTAATTATATACAGGAATGTACAGGTAAAACACAGTGATCCAATGTGTAATTATATACAGGAATGTACAGGTAAAACACAGTGATCCAATGTGTAATTATATACAGGAATGTACAGGTAAAACACAGTGATACAATGTGTAATTATATACAGGAATGTACAGGTAAAACACAGTGATACAATGTGTAATTATATACAGGAATGTACAGGTAAAACACAGTGATCCAATGTGTAATTATATACAGGAATGTACAGGTAAAACACAGTGATCCAATGTGTAATTATATACAGGAATGTACAGGTAAAACACAGTGATCCAATGTGTAATTATATACAGGAATGTACAGGTAAAACACAGTGATCCAATGTGTAATTATATACAGGAATGTACAGGTAAAACACAGTGATCCAATGTGTAATTATATACAGGAATGTACAGGTAAAACACAGTGATCCAATGTGTAATTATATACAGGAATGTACAGGTAAAACACAGTGATCCAATGTGTAATTATATACAGGAATGTACAGGTAAAACACAGTGATCCAATGTGTAATTATATACAGGAATGTACAGGTAAAACAGTGATCCAATGTGTAATTATATACAGGAATGTACAGGTAAAACACAGTGATCCAATGTGTAATTATATACAGGAATGTACAGATAAAACACAGTGATACAATGTGTAATTATATACAGGAATGTACAGGTAAAACACAGTGATCCAATGTGTAATTATATACAGGAATGTACAGGTAAAACACAGTGATACAATGTGTAATTATATACAGGAATGTACAGGTAAAACACAGTGATCCAATGTGTAATTATATACAGGAATGTACAGGTAAAACACAGTGATCCAATGTGTAATTATATACAGGAATGTACAGGTAAAACACAGTGATCCAATGTGTAATTATATACAGGAATGTACAGGTAAAACACAGTGATCCAATGTGTAATTATATACAGGAATGTACAGGTAAAACACAGTGATCCAATGTGTAATTATATACAGGAATGTACAGGTAAAACACAGTGATACAATGTGTAATTATATACAGGAATGTACAAGTAGGACAAAATGATGCGACGTGTAATGATAAAAAGGAATATAAAGGTAAAACACAATGATGCAATATACAACAATAACAAGGAATGTAAAAGTAAAACTAAATGATGCAATGTATAATGATTCAAAATAACAGTTACAAAAAAAGGAAAAAAAAAACATGAAAAATTAAACATACATAACAGAGAATAAAGGAAGTGAAAGCCAAGAAGAAACACCAGTCACAATTAAGACACAAAATGAAGTAAGGTAAAAAAAAATTATAAAAATGAAAAATAAACATACAGATATGTAGACTTAAACAGCACAAAAAGGAAGGGTATTACAGGACTATAAAGAAAACAGAAAAATTTAAAACAAATAAAACTCATACTTGAATACATACAAAGATAAATATTTAAAGAGGAAATCAGAAAAACTCACATTTAATATTATTATTTTTACACAATTCTAATAAAATGTCTTTTCCCAGTTTCAAAATTTGAATAAAATAGAAATAATTACTTACAGAGTAAAAAATCAAAAATGCAACAAGACTAGAAAACAGTCTAACAGACTCAAAATGTTACTACTGTATGTTACTGCATCAACTTCAGATTATCTATATTGTGCTAACCACGGGTATTGCAACTGGGTTTTAGCTGAGCCATTGGAGACATATAAAGAGAAACTTGAAAATATAAACAAAGAGGAAAAAGATAAGTCAATAAAAATGCAAGAAGCTATGAAGATAAGAAATTAAACTAATGCAAATAGGAAAAGATACACAAGTAACAATTAAACTAAAACAATGAGAAGATAAACATTAAACTTACACAAACAGGAGGAGATAAACATTAAACTTACACAAGCAGGAGGAGATAAACATTAAACTTACACAAGCAGGAGGTGATACACAAAGGTAACAATTAAATTACCACAAACAGGAAAAGATAAACAAAGTAACAATTAAACTAAAACAATCAGGAGAAAGTAAACATTAAACTAACACAAACAGGAAAAAATAAACAAAGGTAACTATTAAACTAACAAACTAAGGAGAAGATTTGAGCAGAAAGAAGAGGGACAAAGGGGACAACAAAAGGGGAAATGCTCTTTCGAGGACACTTTTCTATAACTAAGCACAGTAAGATATGCACATCTAGTCATTATTCGAAAGGATTAGGCCTAAAAACAATGCTATGGTTTCAATCAGTATTATATTCTTGTGAAGTACATCTTGGATAAACAGAAACTTTATTTTACCTGTATCACAACAAACATAAGGTGTTTTAAAGGAGTAATAGACACATTAAATGTTTTAAAATTAAGAAAACAAATTACAGAATCGGACAGAAAGTACATCATTAATAATGGTTTAAAATATATGGTGGTGCAACAGTTGCACTGCAGAGGAATTTTGATGAATCAATAAAAAATGTAATTACTTTTTTGTTTAATAAAGTAAATGTTCAAATTATTAACCATTAACTTTGAAGCATGTAATATAAAAACAAGTATTAAATTTTTGTTTATTAAATGTTCCAGTTGCCAACCATTAACTTTGAAACACACAATACACAAAGAAATTATTACTTTTTCTATTTTATTAAAACTTCATATGAGGCATGACTTTTGTGCCACCTTTTACTGAATAATTAAGAAACATGTTTGTTTGCTTTGCATGGTGAGTGGAAAGGGGCAAAGTTATTCACTTTCTGTACAAAGTTGCCCTCAAATCTGAGCTGAAAGAAGACAGCTACTCAACAACACCAGTTATTAACTCTTGATCAATTCCTGTCCGAGTGAACAGTCCAATTTCACCATCATTGTAATGGTGTACGTGCCTCAACTTGCAGAGCACCTTATTGGTGCAATGTAACATGAACCACAAACATTCACATTCATATTCTGAGCACGCTAAGTGATGCCTACCACTAAGAAAACAATTGTTTTTTTACCTTCTTCCTGAGTTATGAAACTTCTGGAATCAGTTGGGTTTCCTTGACCTACTTCGTTTACTGCCATGACCTTTACATTGTAGAAACTACCAGGATGAAGGTCTTTCAGCAGTGCTGAAGTCTCTGTCGACGAGACTGGTTGTTCTTCCAGACGTAGTGGAGTGCCATCTAAAAGAAAACAAACAGATATGATTTGCTACGATGCATAAATCGTTTAAAGAATTGTGTAACTTTTTAAACAATCAGCAGAGAAACTCCAACTAATATTTTCACTCTGCAGACTGCAAAAACTCATGACTGAACTTACCCGAAATTAATAAACAAATATCTAAACTCATTCATATCATATATAAAACTTATCTTGATCTTAAAAGCTAAGAGGGTTTCTCATAATCTAACCCATATTCAATACCCATATAACCATCAAACTTATTGTAAAATGATGGATAAACAAACAGCTTCACTACTGAAACTTATTCACACAAATATATTTGTGGGTTAATTTAGTAGGAGATTTTTTTTTTGACTGGCTCTTCAAAGTTTCTTATGTTAGAGTCTATTAGCTAAAAAATTAGGTGTGTTACAAAACTGTAACGACTAACTGTTGTATGAATTTGCTTAGATGTTTTAATTATTTCAGAAGGTAGAGTAGCACCTCAAGTCTAAAAGGATTACCGGTGTCATGAAACACTGTGACGACTAACCACTGTTTGCCGACCACGCGCACACTCCATAATGCTGCACGTTAACCTCTGTGGTCGAGAGCACATTGAGCCTGCATCTGAATTCTTATTTCTAAAATAAGTTTGGGTTACATGATAGTAATAACAGGGTTTTTAGCAACACGACACCAGAAACTGAATTAAGTGAGTACCTCTGTAACCAAGTTCAGCATCACACCGTGCACCAAGTTAGACTACACAACACCTCCAGGCATCATTCGAACACAGAATTATTTCTCATACTTTAAGACGTCCATGCCATACTAAGCCACTATTATTACAAAAACGACTCTAGGAAACATAAAGTATGAAGAAACTAATAAAGTGGCCATACACTGTAATTCTTTATATTATGCATTACTTACTTATAACAAAATGACAAAAATGTAAAGGAATTTTATTTTCTACTAATATAACTAATGGTTGTATTCTATGAAAACTTGCACTTAGTACAGCTAAACATGATTATAAAACCAAAAAAAATGTATTTTCAAGAGTTCTAGTTCTCAAAATTATCCAGATAGTGTTGACAATATCAAATGATAAAATAATATTGAGCATCCATGATATCATATTTGTCTAAAACACCCATTCTGTTACTATAAGTTTATTTATATGTACTTAGAATAAAATATATATATATATATTACATATATGTGATTGTTTGCATTGTAACTCCTCTGAGACAATATCAACCAAACTTTGTATATAAGCACTATTAACAATGGGGAATGTCCTAAGGAGGTCAAAACTGAACTTAACCTCTATTTATATTTTGTAAGATCTCAAACAATCTTAGACAATGTTGAATATTCTAAAAAGATTCAAAGTATGAAAGTTGCTGGACTGTTTCTCAAACAACCATGCTTTTCTTACAGTCAATAAGATGTTGGGAGTTCAAGGGTGGAATCACTTCAAAGACTATTTGTTGGTAGATGGAAAACAAACTTCAAATGTTGTTTATGAAGAAATTTTGTTATAATTTTGAGATAAACTTTATGTTCAAGTTATTACTTTAAAAAATATGACTGCTGTTAAACTTACGTTGTTTCAACTAAGTTTAAACATTCACCGTCAGTTGACAGGTGTTTCAGCTTGTAACTAAATAAAACAGAAGCTAATTTAGTGTTTGGCAGAAGCAGTAAGATACAGTACCTTGATCTCTCCAGTAACGGATGATGTACTTTAATATGGGGCTGTTTCCACTGTAAGGAACTGTCCAGGACAAAGATACACTTCTTGTCCACACCTCTTCAATTCGAATATCTGAGGGGCTATCAGGTACCTCTATAGAGAAATAATCGTTCAATTTATGTTCCTTTTTATTCACTTACAGCTCAAAGTTTCTCAAAATAATTATTATTCAGAGTAATATGCTGACATTATACAAGACTGAATGGTCTAAAACTGGATTCTTTGTCTTATCCTGTTATTGGTTGTGTTATTTTTCATGAACCGACACTTCAACAAAAAGATTTAAAAAAAAATCTAAATTCTCAGCTTTAAGAGAAGCAACTGATAGTTTATGTAATAACACTAATCTCAAAAACACAGCAAATATCGAATAAACTGATCTGGTGATTCGACTATAGTGTTATAACTTATTATGATATACACGGGCTTACTGTTTAAAATCACTGTTGCCAGTATAATATTTTGAAACCAAAAATCTTTACTAATTTTGGTGGAAATGTCTTCAGATTAATCTGCAATGCAACAGAGACAATCTAATAATATAACAGCTTGCAGTTATCCCAAGGATATAATAGTAACCTTGGACTTGACATGGTTCGACAATTAATTTAGTACTATGTTCAAGAAAAATTTAAAGTAGAGTTCAAACAAACACACACTCTAGTTTGAGAAAAAAGTTTCTTGATGTTTTTAGTTTAGTTCAAGGAAGGTTCGATATTCCTGATGAGAAAAGATTCATTTATCCTCAACAACTTGCCAGGGCTGAGGAAACCACTGTATGTTATTAAATTAAACTGGACTATCATAAAACATGTGCACTTGAGCACGTGCTTGATCTGTTAAAAATAACCTTTTAACAATGCTAACTGAAGCAAACTTGTATTAACAGTGCAGCATCTGACAGCTTTAACTATAAAATTTCTTTCAGGATTAAAGTTAGGATTAACAAACCCATTACACACTAGTTGTTTGGAGCTACAAGTATCATTATACACACAAATCTGCACATGCATATGCACACACATATTAATATTTTATCCAATATTTCTTATCATTTCATTATACTAAAAGCTAACATTTTTTTATTTGTTCGTTTCTTTTCCAGAGGAAGTCACATTAGACTATCTGCTATGCCCACCACAGGGTGTCAAACCCCAGATTTTAGTGTTGTAAGTTCATAAACTTACTGCTGTTCCATTGGAAGGTTTTTGTATAAACTGCAGGAAATCAAATCCAGGATTTTAGTGTTGTTGGTCCATAAAAACTACTGATTTATCATTGGGGCCTATAAAACCAAAGCCAACATATTTGTTAATGAATTTAAAATTATTTTCCACTAAGCATTTGTTTGTCTCCATTCTTAACATAAATTAATGAACCTCTTAAAAAAAAAGACTGTAATATCTATGATATAGTTAACTTGAAATATCTTTGCATACCTAAAACAAGTAACTTAATATTCCGTTTATCTTTCCCCGATGCATTCTCGGCTTCACAAGTGTAAAGTCCATTATCATTACGATTCACGGCATAAATCCGGATCTCCGACCGAGTCCCATGCTCTCTCGTTCTGTCATATATTTGGTATCTATTAGAAAAAAGTTTTGGAAATGTTTACAAGCTATTCTTGACAGTTAGGATACAAAATATCAATTTGCACACAAAATTCGGAGACAATGACCAACTGATTCGTCAGCACGTAATATTTATCAATGTCATGTAAGACACTGTTATCAAAACAAGTTGTTCTATTAATAGTTTCATATTTTTCTTAATTTTTCCACTGTATATCGAAAGATAGATGTGACATGCTATTTATACACATCTATAACACGAAGTCACAGAGGAAAAATTAATTAAAAAAGAAAATCTTTTACAACTAACTTGTTATTATAATAGTTTTAGGCCCATTGCATTTATAACAATTTCAGGCTTAATGCTTCTCCAATATTTCTCTGTCTTTTGGTGTCTAAACCATGAGCAATGTGAGATACATCTTCAAATAGTTCACAATCTAAAGTGCAGTTTTCTCCAGCAAACTTATCTTACCCATCTATTAGATGCGTTTTTTTTCCTTTGGATATATTTAATATTTAACAGAAGAAATATTTCAATAACACAGACGTTTTTACATTTTTATTAGTTTAGCAAAATTTATTAAACTTGCAAATTGAACAAATAAAAAAAAAATTAAACTCAACAAACAAACAAAACGAAATTACGTTTCCTCTGAGTAGGTGGGTTTGGCATTTTATGGCGTAAAGCAACTAGGCTATCTGCGCCGTTTCGTCAGTGAATATAAGAAATACTGATACTCCTTTATACTGTAATATAAACATTTACTCTCACTACAGTATAAACATTTTTCCCCAAGCTATTAACTGAATCAATACAAATAATATCAAAAGTAGCGACTAACTGTTAATAACTACGTTACCTGACATTTTCTGTCGTAGACAAAATAACCTTGTCTTTCAGCCAAGTAAACATCATAGGGTTATCACCATGAGCGTTACACATCAAATTAGCAGTTTCCTCATGTCTCACCCGTTCCACTGCGAACTTCTGTTCAAATGTGACTGGAACTGTAATGTATTTTAACATGTTATACATGATTTAGATTTGTGCTTTGTCCAATTGTTAATATGATATCCTTAACTGTGTTTACTTCTCCCGTTAATGCCACTTTTATCGAAAAGAACAAGAAACATTCGTTTCATTGTCAGAAGATTTTTGTCTTTTTCACTCGTTAGGTGGTGTTTAAAATCGGCACGAAAATTACTTTTATTACACTTATTATTATGATTAAATTTAGATATATTTTGAAGCTTTAAATTCAACATTAAGTATAAAATATTATTCCATTAGAAGTTAGAGCTTTTACAGTAAGGAAGAATATTTTTTAAAATAGGTACCACGTTTCGATCGCAACGTCTTACCTGTTGTTAAAATATTCTACTATAAAAGCTGCAACTTATAATTAACTAATACTTACGATCAACGCTTAAAATAAAATCAAGCAAACTGTATACGATTTTTTTTTTTTTTTTGCAATAGATTGTTTGTCTGCGAGGAAAACAACATAAGGCTATTTGCTGTATTTACCGAGTAGAATCGATTTGGTTGGGTTTGTTTTCAATTTCGCGCAAAACTACACGAGGGCTATTTGCGCTAGTCGTCCCTAATTTTGTAGTGTAAGACCAGAGGGAAGGCAGCTAGTTATTACCACCCACCGCTAACTCTTGGGTTACTCTTTTACCAACGAATAGTGGAATTGATCGTAACATTATATCGCCCCCACGGTTGAATGGGTGGACATGTTTGGGGTAATGGGGATTCGAACCCACGACCTTCAGATTACGAGTCAAATGCCTTAACCACCTGGCCATGCCGGATCGTGGGGAATCAAACCCCGAATTTTAACGAAATATGTCCGTAGACTTACGACTGTCCCCCTGGGTACAATTTTGTGATAACAGTTTATTTTCATAAATAACAAATTGTGTGGATATAATTTCCATAAAAAAAATTACATTATATTATTATTATTTACAAAGCAACAGAAAAAAATACATTATTAAAATGACATATGTCAGCTTTCTCAGTAAATATGAAAATCTAAACCAAAATACATACAACGAAACGCAATTACTGGCGAAATTAACACTGATGATAAAGGACTAGTTTAATACAAGTTAAATATTTCGGGTTTTAATTTGATGTTTTTTGACATTATGTAACCTAAAAATGAAGTATGATTTAATGACATCTTTTATCAATGACCATCCGTAGACATGCCAGAGGTAAGTTTAAGGAGTTAAAATGCTAATTTCTGAGTTTGAATTTCCCCAATGGGAAGAGTAAAGATAGTTCACTGTCTAGTTTTCACTAAACAAGGGTTCGGATCCCTGTCACACCAAACATGCTTGCCCCTTCAGCCGTGGGAGCGTTATAATGTAACAGTCAATCCCACTATTCGTTGGTAAAAAAGTAGCCCAAGAGTTGGCGGTGGGTGGTGATGACTAGCTGCCTTCCCTCTAGTCTTACACCGCTAAATTAGGGACGGCTTGCGCAGATACCCCTCGTGTAGCTTTGCGCGAAATTCAAAACAAACCAAACAACTAAGATAACAATAAGAATTATCAGTAATAAATAAAATCCTATGTGTAACTTTTCACTGAGATAATACTTTATACCATTCAGGAATCAAGCAATTCCAAATATATCAATATCCATATCAACCAAAATATTGGTTTAAACCACACATAAAACTAAATGTTATTTTCAGTTTTATAAGTGTTACAGACACTTTAAGGTCCGGATTTTATTACAACCTGCATTACTGATGCCTATTTGTGTAGTCCTAATTATTGAAAATAATTTATCTGATTTTTAATTCAGTTGTTAAGACAACTGACGCTTTTAGTTAAAAACAGAGCTAACAATTTTCAATTAAGCCACTTTCACAAATAAAAACCATTCAAGGGAAAAATTTAGCCATCTTATAGCCTTTCAACGTTGTTGTGAGACAAATGATTAGATGTGTATTAACACAGTGGCGTGAAAACAAGTCGGTCATTCATATCTATTACACACGTGTGAAACTTTCAACGTTCCTCTGCACACGAATCTACGTCTGGGAAGATGTTCAACGAGTTCAGATTGTTGACTCAAACTTACGTTACTAGATGTACTTGTACAAGGTCCTCAAGAGTGTCCTGTTTCAAGAGTAAATAACACCCAAAGTACGAGTAATAAATAGTTTAATTTTTTGCTTTTGAAATGCATGTCATAATGTATCGTAGCCTACATATTGCATAATTCTTCTCGTGATTCATGGCATGTGGCACTGTCATTACGACAGTGAAAATTGCAACATTAGTCTCTCTTATGTAATGTCATCTTAGTGGCTACTGACTCAATCACTGACTGACAATACACTACTGTATAGTGATTCGAGGGTTAAAACAGATGTCCCTTATAAGCGGTCTTTGGTCCCCTTTAAAAAACATTTTGTAGAAACTTCCAATTTTTGACAAATAAATGTTAAATGCAGGTTAATTTGATAATAATACGGACACTTTTAGCGAGTTTCCTAACCATACTTACCTCTTTGGTTTATACTACTTCAGAGGTTAATAAAATAAGTAAAAACATTTAAGATATTGTGAGGTTATTTTGGACAATATTAAATTTCAATATTTGGCAAAAGTTTCTTTAAAACCGAGTTTGAAGTATGAAAGACTTTTAAGCACTAAAATACGGTGGAAGTGAAACAAGTTTCTCTAAACCAATCACCGTGCGTCTAACAAGTTTCTCTAAACCAATGACCGTGCGTGTAACAAGGCTCTCTAAACCTATCGCCGTGCGTGTAGGCCCCTTTGTTAATATATCGTGGGGTCTACTGAGGCAGTTACTAAGCCTCTGTTTCAGTGATGACGAGAAACCCACTTGTTGAGAAATTTATATGCAAAAACGGCTCGTTTGGGCTGAGAAAACACTTTACATAGAAGAGCGAACAACGTTTCGACCTTCTTCGGTCATCGTCAGGTTCACAAAGAAAAAGGTCGAAACGTTGTTCGCTCTTCTATGTAAAGTGTTTTCTCAGCCCAAACGAGCCGTTTTTGCATATAAATAAGCCTCTGTTTGCTCCAGAGTCAATTTGTATGCATATCTTAGAGTATATTAGCTAATCTACAGTTCTTGAGGGGGAGTTGTGTACTTTAAGTAAGATGACCTGCGTGCTCTTGTATTACTACAGTTGGGAAACTATTGAAATTCGTTCGCTGCCTTCAGTATCCATCTGGCAGCCAGATGTGGTGTAATATGACTTATTTTCTACAGGAATTACATCTTCCTATATTTTACTGATACTGTTCCACGAATTACACGTTCCATTATCTTACTGATTCTGTTCTACGAATTACATCTTCCAATATTTTACTGATACTGTTCCACGAATTACATCTTCCAATATTTTACTGATACTGTTCCACGAATTACATCTTCCAATATCTTACTGATTCTGTTCCACGAATTACATCTTCCAATATTTTACTGATACTGTTCCACGAATTACATCTTCCAATATTTTACTGATACTGTTCCACGAATTACATCTTCCAATATTTTACTGATACTGTTCCACGAATTACATCTTCCAATATCTTACTGATTCTGTTCCACGAATTACATCTTCCAATATCTTACTGATTCTGTTCCACGAATTACACCTTCCAATATCTTACTGATTCTGTTCCACGAATTACACCTTCCAATATCTTACTGATTCTGTTCCACGAATTACACCTTACACCTTCCAATATCTTACTGATTCTGTTCCACGAATTACACCTTCCAATATCTTACTGATTCTGTTCCACGAATTACACCTTCCAATATCTTACTGATTCTGTTCCACGAATTACACCTTCCAATATCTTACTGATTCTGTTCCACGATATCTTACTGATTCTGTTCTACGAATTACGCCTTCCAATATCTTACTGATACTGTTCCACGAATTACATCTTCCCATATCTTACTGATTCTGTTCTACGAATTACATCTTTCAATATTTTACTGATACTGTTCCACGAATTACATCTTTCAATATTTTACTCATACTGTTCCACGAATTACATCTTCCAATATCTTACTGATTCTGTTCCACGAATTACATCTTCCCATATCTTACTGATTCTGTTATACGGAATTACATCTTCCAATATTTTACTGATACTGTTCCACGAATTACATCTTCCAATATCTTACTGATTCTGTTCTACAAATTACATCTTTCCATATTTTACTGGGGCCTGGCATGGCCTAGCGCGTAAGGCGTGCGACTCGTAATCCGAGGGACGCGGGTTCGCGCGCGAGTCGCGCTAAACATGCTCGCCCTCCCAGCCGTGGGGGCGTTATAATATGACGGTCAATCCCACTATTCGTTGGTAAAAAAGTAGCCCAAGAGTTGGCGGTGGGTGGTGATGACTAGCTGCCTTCCCTCTAGTCTTACACTGCTAAATTAGGGACGGCTAGCACAGATAGCCCTCGAGTAGCTTTGTGCGAAATTCCAAAACAAACAAACAAACAAAACAAACCATATTTTACTGATATGGTTCAACGATTTACATCTTCCAATATTTTACTGATACTGTTCCACGAATTACATCTTCCAATATTTTACTGATTCTGTTCCACGAATTACATCTTCCCATATCTTACTGATTCTGTTCTACGAATTACATCTTCCCATATTTTACTGATACAGTTGTACATGGCAGATATATATTTTAAAGTACTAGGTATAATTTAGGCCCTACATAACCGAGTAACAATGTAACTTTACGACGGAATGTCTTGTAATATAACTCTCCACGGAGAGAACAATTTCAGACCTAATTTGATCTTGTAAGTCACAACTAAAATGCAACAGTGTATTTAAGGCCTTTAAATGCGTAATCACAGGTAACACAGAAGGGCAAGATTATGCTTACCATAAGTCGTTCGTAAACAACCTGTGTTGGGTTTGGTTTTGAATTTCGCGCAAAGCTACTCAGGGGCTATCTGCGCTAGCCGTCCCTAATTTAGTAGTATACGACTAAAGGGAGGGCAGATAGTCATCATTACTCACCGCTAACTCTTGGACTACTTTTTTATCAACAGAGGGATTGACCGTCACATTATGACGCACCCATGGCTGAAGGGGCGATCATGTATGGTGTGACGGGGATTCGAACCCGCAACTCTCGGATTACGAGTCGAGTGCCTTATCCACCTCGCCATGCCGGGCCGAACTACCCATATCATTAACGTTAGTAACATTTCTTTTACTAATAATGAACTGTTTTTTTTTTTCCTACCTTTTCGAAGCGCGGCTGTTAAGTACGTTATTTAGTTATTCGTGATTTCGAGAGAGTGAACATTTAAGAAATTCGGTATTTTTTAAAACATTTCTTATTGTCACGAAGCTGCTAATATTGTGTTGTGACTGGAAATGTTCATATTGTGTCGCACACAATCAAAGAAATGCGTACACTTCAATAAGTCTTAATTAATTGAATGTTATAACCTGAACCGCCTGAGAAAAAAAAGTCACTTTTAGCTTTATATTATTTTTATAACACAACCGTGATGGTAGTTTTATTAATGGGCTAACACCGAGCTGAAATAATTTTTAATGGGCTACTTGTACTTGCCCACCATGAGTCGATTTTAGCGGTGCGAATCCTAAAACTTACCACAAAGTCACTGAAAAACGAATCAAATAGATTTCAAAAGCGGAAAACAACGAACATTAACATGTTAGCTGGTATGTTTATCACATTTGCTAAATGCTATAAAATAAGATATATGGTCACTTTAAAATATTCTAATTTTCTGATCCTTCATAATTCTAGATTCTTTAATTTCTGTCTTCGCAATTATGACCATATGCAAACCATTGAGACAGCTGTTCAATCTGTTCGTCACGGGAAAATATTTTTTTCTTGAGCACAGTCATCCTCGTCAGGTCAACCGGAAATCGTATGACGTCACCACACTGAGCACGTGGTTATCTCGAGTCACGGAGTGCTAAGAGCGCCATCACCTACACAGCACTGACGTAATATACCGAGCAGTGACTACGGCAACAAACACGTCAATACTATCACCAAGTCTGATACCGCTTCAAAAAGTTATAAAATTAAAATATCGAATAAACTGTCTTTGGCGTTAGGCAATAAAATAAGAAAGTTCGGCTTTATTTATTAATTTCTCATGGGAAACAGATACAATTTTGGCATGGGCGTTGTGCAGGGTGCACTTGTCACTCCTGGAAAACAAGAAACGTATCCTCTCTTTATTCACTGAGCACACGTATAAGAGTTTATTATTCACTTCACAATACGTTGCCCCCCCTCAGAAAAATTTCTATGGACGCCCGCCCATAAGTGTTTGTTTATTCCATGTCCACAACATATCATTCGTGAATAACAGCACAGAAATTATGAGTAATTTTTTAAATCATACGTCATGAAGTAAGATTTCGTGAATATTCAACAAAATAGATTCCACTGGTAAAAAAAACAAAAAAACACCCAAATATCATATGTTTATCGTTGTCTAACACTAATTTTGTTTGTTTTTTTGAAATTCACACGAAGCTAAACGACGACTATCTGTGCTAGCCGTCCTTAATTTAACAGTGTAAGACGTAGTGGGAAGGCAGCTAGTCATCATCACCCACCGTCAACTTTTGGGCTGCTCATTTACCAACAAATAATGGGATTAATCGTTACGTTATAATGACTTCACGTTTGAAGGGGCGAGCATGTTTGATGGGCCGGGGATTCTAGCCGGTGTCTCTCAGACTGCAAGTAGAGTGTCCTAAATTCAGCCGGACCCGAGTTCTAATATTATAAACCAAGAACCAGATATTCCTATTTAGAGTGTGGGGAAGAATCACGTAATTTTTACAATAACTGTAGTGATGTTTTTATTTAGTTACTTTTGTTATTTGTTTATAGTAATGCAAAAACACGGAAACAAAACAGTTAAATTTGGTAATCGTGTGATTTATTTCTTACGTGTCCAATTTTTCCTTTCTTACCTATTAAGTTCAACGATACGACTTTACTTATAAGTTCACTCCCAATACCATTACTCGTCTCACACTTGTAACTTCCCGCATCTTCCTGTCCGACATCAGATATTGAAAGGGAACCATTCAACAATTTGGAATAACGACCACCAGAGGGTACTTTACGGAACTCTTCGGTACCTACCACAAACAATGAAAATAACAATGTAATACCAAACAGAAACTCTTTCAAAAAAAGATAAATCATGCGATCACAAATATATTTAACTTACTAGAGCCAGCCTTAAATTTCCAGTATATTAGAGGTTTGGGAACACCTTTAACAAGACAATGGAAAGTGACGGTATCGCCGAATGTTACTGTGACATCACGTGGCTCTACAATCCACTCTGGTGGCCCTGTAATACAACGTGCAAATATTAGATAAAATGTTTCAAACAATTTTCTACATTATGCCACTACTATTACTGATAAAATAATCAATGTTTTTTATACAAATTCGTATAATGCGAGTTATAAATGACAACGTGTGCGCTACTGAGTCTGTAAAATAATTAGGCTTACCTACGAAGTAACACTGAGCGTTTATATATTATATCGTAATTTTCAGTAGTTTCATGCGTAACTTAAGCCTAATTTTACCGCAGCTCGCGAAATCTTATTTAAAATTCGTATAAAAATAAGTTTGACCCAATAAGTTTTATTCAAACCTTGAAAGCGATGTACCACAAAACATGGAGTAATTTTCGAAATTGTTAAACCAATTCTGTTGGTAAAACAAAATAATATCAACAAAACCTTAACAACATACAAATGTTAATTATGACCTTGAAACTGTGCCAAGCTTCGATGGGACGAAACTAAATGCACAGTAAATTATAGAGTAAATGAGCATGTACAATAAATATTTTCTCTTTTTTTTTTCTTGAGTAAGAAAGTGTGGACTTTGACATTCTATCAAACATTCTCACGAGAAAAAAAATACGATACTTTCTAAATTGTCTTAACTCAAACCAGAAATGTGTTCCATATTATTAAAATGTTAATTTTACGGTTGGTTTATTAACCGTAAATCAGGCTAAGCTTTCGTGTTTCTTCGCAGTCAATCTAGGCCGTCGATTAGAGAAAAGACTTGAAAACAAACCTACCGTAAACACCTAGAGACGCAGTGAACTGGTCCGAACCTTCTTGGTTATTCAAGCTGCAGGTATAGTTTCCATTACTATCCAGAACCAAGTCATCTATAGCGAGAACCGAGAAGTCTTCGTAAGACTTGACGGAAACATGAGCAGACGACGGTAAACGCTTCCCGTTTTTAAACCACTGGAATGTGAGGGGTTGACTTCCTTCTACAGCGGTACAAATAACTTTTACACTCTCGCCTACTTTAAGATTTGTGGGAAACGTAAAGGGTTGTATTCTAGGGGCACCTGAAAAACAGAACAGGATGGATGAAGTTGGAATTATTTAGACGAGGACGCTATAACTTAATGTACTGTAATTGTGGAAATTATAATATTTCTTAGCTGTAGAATTACAAAACATGAAGAGTTTTAATCAACAATGGATGGATGATGGTTGGATCATTCTGACATGGACGTTAGAAACGATAGTTTTAACCTTCCTTAACTGTGCGACAGTTACCAACCTGTGTTCCAAAATGTTGATGGACAAACCTTTGAAATGGTTTGATTACTTACGACTAATTGGTGATCTCTCTCTTGAAGGAGTTTTATGTTAGGAGGAAACCTTACGATAATAATACTATTAAATTATACTAAAAACGAGACATTATGTCGGTGTAGCAATTTCGAGTTTTGAACGTTTAATGTGGTAAAACAAATTAAGAAAGACAAGTGGTTTTAGCATCGGTGTAAGTGATATTTTAGGGTTAGAAGATTTCCAAACCGATAAATGAATTACACACTGGTGTAAGTGATATTTTAGGGTTAGAAGATTTCCAAACCGATAAATGAATTACACACTGGTGTAAGTGATATTTTAGGGTTAGAAGATTTCCAAACCGATAAATGAATTACACGCTGGTGTAAGTGATATTTTAGGGTTAGAAGATTTCCAAACCGATAAATGAATTACACACTGGTGTAAGTGATATTTTAGGGTTAGAAGATTTCCAAACCGATAAATGAATTACACACTGGCGTAAGTGATATTTTAGGGTTAGAAGATTTCCAAACCGATAAATGAATTACACACTGGCGTAAGTGATATTTTAGGGTTAGAAGATTTCCAAACCGATAAATGAATTACACACTGGTGTAAGTGATATTTCTGGTTTTCAATATGAAAAAAATAGAGTTTGAACTAGTATGTGATATTCTAAAGATTTAAAAAAAAATCTATGTGTAAATCTACGTGACATTTCCGAATTAACGAAACGAAAACACCCACTTCTGGACAGCAATAAGTCTAAGGACTTACAACAGTAAAATCTGGGGGTTCGATTCTCCACAGCAGATATTTCAATATGGCGTTGCTCTAACATACAAAAAATAAAGTGAAATACAAAGAATAACAGATCATTTAGTCCTTCAAGGCTGTTTATTCTGCCCCTTTGTTGAGAAAAGTAAAAATTTACATCCAACCTTTACTTTTCATGAAATTACTGGTTCCTCTTTTAAACTCTAGCAAAGTAATTGACGCAACTGCTGCTGACAGCAGTTGTTTTGAAAAACCAGTCATCTTGTAGAAAAATAAAAGTGGCATCTAACTTGTCTTTTCAAAATCTTAAATTTATGCCCTCTCGTCCTGTTGTCGTCAAAATAAACCGCAAAGAAATTATTGATCATATCGAACCTTATCTCATTTATTTTATTTTCTTAAGAAGATGAAGAAGACGAGATTGTAAGTGAAGATATCTTAAGGTACCTCCCCTCCACAGTTTTGTAAGTGAAGATATCTTAAGGTACCTCCCTCCACAGTTTTGTAAGTGAAGATATCTTAAGGTACCTCCCCTCCACAGTGGGCTCATCAGTGAGGTTGAAGGCTTATAACGCTCAAAACCAGGTGTTGATGCAAGTGGTGGGCACAACACAAACAACCCATTGTGCAGCTTTGTGCTTAATAAAAATATAAACAAACTGAAAATAAAACTATAAGACAACCATTCTATTCTCGTAATTGTGTTGTGAGCTCTCTCACTTGACCTTTTACAAAAGTAAATATCCTTTTTCAGATGAGGATACAAAACTGTACATGCTATTCCAAGCGAGGCCTAACTGGTGATTTGTACTGAGGAGGTAATTATTTCTTTTGGCATGTAATCAATATCTCTTTAAAATTCATCCTAATTATTCTGTTAGCTTCACTGCTAGCAACAGGACACTATCTTGATGACCTGACCATTCTTTAATTTGGTCACGTTACTGTGTGAATTGAACGTGTGGTCACATTATAGCAACCCAAATGAATTACCTAAAATTCACTATAATTAAAAATCTATACAACTTACTAACTGACCCGACTCATTTAGAGGTATCTGAGAATCCCCAGTACAGCTAGAAATTACCAAACTTTACAGATTTACTAATTATGCGTATATTAACATCATTAACGTAAATAAAATGAACTAAAGGTTCAAGCACTGTCCTCTGAGACACTCCACTTGTAACAAAGGTCTGGTTTCGACGTTTAGCTTCCTTCCATACAACAGCCCTAGAATCAAATTAACTCGTGTTCTACTGCCCCCTAGTGATGTGGTTTTCATGACTAAGTTGTGTGATATCTAATCATAAAAGGGTTTTAAAAACTTAAGTACATCAGAATTGACATAATTTTCATCGTCGATATCACAAGTAACACACTTAATGGACTTGAAGAGCGAGATTCCCCGTTAGCGAATACGTGATAGCATATATTATGATATCACATTTCACTAAAGAAACTAGAACTCTCTTTAACTGTTGCCACTAAATGAGGACAAAGACTGTCCTATGTTTTCTAGGTTGACTTCTATCACATTTTGAAAAATAATAGTAACATTAATAAATCTCCAATTCTCATATATCTGTCTACCTCTCTATTGGCCTACCAAAACATAACAACGAAAGAATCGAATACCTAAATTTAACCATCTATAACACCCGTCTGAAACATCTTATTTGATCTTTGTGATTTACCTATTTTTAAATTATCGATCTCTCTACTTATCACCAATTGATTAGGATTGAGATTACTATAACACCAAAGAGATTATTCAACGGTTTTACAACCTCATGGTATTAAATAAAAGTCTTGCCACCAGCAACAGGCCTCTAACCCTATTCTGACAAACTTATAATACTTGTTGATATATTTGACATAACCCCAGTAGCACAGCGTCATGTCAGCAGACTCACACTGCTAGAAACCGGGTTTCGATACCCGTGGTGGGCACAGTACAAAAAGTCCATTGTGTAGCTGTGTGCTTCATTCCAAACAAACAAAGCTTTGATATTATAAGTTAGTTGTTCCTCATATTGACTTCCTTATCTCAATAGAGCCTCTATTCTTTCTACCACTTGTAAGTATAACATCCTAAATAAAAATGTAATGTAGCATCCGAAATAAAAAACGTGATGTTGTAGCATCCTAAATAAAAATGTAACGTTGCAGCATCCTAAATAAAAATGTGACGTTGTAGCATCCTAAGTAAAAATGTGATGTACTTAAACCTTTGGTTCTTAATTCTAATTTCTTTCTTTACATTTTTAATAAGCCAATTAAAAATTGAGTTTAATTTTCCTATCATTTCAAGAACAATTTATTTTTAAATATTCCCCTAATCCGTCTAGTGCCACCTTTTAACCAATTCACTAATGATAAGTTTTGTATCGTGGCCAGAATCTTAGGTTTTTAAAACTAGTAACTAAAATTCCATTTATTTTTATTCAACTCCACACTTAGCCAAATAACAAACCCAATTATGAAATGATCACTCTTCCCTAAGTGTCCTCCTACAGACACTTCAACTCTCGCAACCCATATCCTCATTAGTGGTTAACAATAAATTTAAACTGGCGTCCTTTCTGATTGGCTTTGTGATCATTTAGAGCCCCTCCTTATTGTTTACTTCGGTGTAATCCTAGCCAGTGTGTATAAAATTACGAGTTATTCTATCAGTATTCCTGTTAATACCAACCATGATTTCAATACCCAATTTCTCATTAATGTCATCTACCTGATCAGGTATCCCGTCATTATAACCAATTAAAAAACCTTTACTATTGCAACTTATGATTGTAAATCATACGGAATCAACAAATTAAAATAGAAACTGCATGTTTTTATGACTCAGGTTGTAGTTCATGTACAGAGCCCTCTCACTTCTACTTTAGGAAACAATTATTAGTGTTAAATAATTTATTTCGTTTTGTTCCTAATCGAATTAACGCTATAATAATAGAAACTCAGTTTATCCTTGAACTTCATACTTTTATCGTTAAGCCTAGCTGGCTTATCTTTTAAAGGTGTTGTTTAACTGCTTTTACACTGAACTTTCTCTTTCTAATTTCCTCGCCGTCCTGTCAGTTTGTATATTTACAGTTTTCAAAGTTATTGTTTCCAGCTTATTTTCATACCATAACAATTGCAACTTTTACTTCCATTATAGAATAACAAGGCCCGGCATGGCCATGTGTGTTAAGGAGTTCGACTCGTAATCCGAGAATCGCGGGTTCGAATCCCGGTCGCACCAAACATGTTCGCCATTTCAGCCGTGGGGACGCTATAATGTGACGGTCAATCCCACTTTTCGTTGGTAAAAGAGTTGGCGGTGGGTGGTGATGACTAGCTGCCTTCTCTCTAGTCTTACACTGCCAAATTAGGGACGGCTAGCGCAGATAGCCCTCGAGTAGCTTTGCGCGAAATTCAAAATAACAATTACAATCACTTGACCTTTGCAGTTTATGTGCAGATGTATATCACACAAATATTTTTTGATTATTTTCCACATTTTGCATAAGAAATGCTACATTATCATTCTTTCTCTCGAGTTGAAGCCCGCGTAACTAAATGTTTTGTAGTTTGCAGTAATAAAATTAAATTGTTTGTAATTAAGCACAAAGCTACACAATGGGCTGTGCTCTGTCCACCATGGGCATCAAAACCCGGTTTCTAGTGTTATAGGTCTGCAGATGTCCCGCTGTGCCACTGTGGAGTGATGCCATATACAACCACCCAGCCTGGCATGGCTCGCAGGTTAGAAAACTCGACATCCAACTGCTTCGCCAAACATTATTTCCCTTTCAGGCTTAGGAAAGTTGTACTGTTTCGTTCAATCCCACTATTTGTTGATAAAGAGTGATCCAAGAACTGGAAGTGGGTGACGTCGACTGTTTGCCTTCATTTAAAAATGATAAACGACTTATTCAGAGAACCTTCAAGTGGCTTTGCGCATAATTCAATAAAACAGAGAAACAAAGAACTAATCAGTTCTCAATAAAACTTGTTTGTTTTGTTTTTGAATTTCGCGCAAAGCCACTCGAGGGCTATGTGTTCTAGCCGTCCCTCCTTAGCAGTGTAAGACTAGCGGGGAGGCAGCTAGTCATCACCACCCACCGTCAACTCTTTTACCAACGAATAGTGGGATTGAGCATAATGTTATAACGTCCCAGTGGCTGAAAGGGCGAGTATGTTTGGTTTGACGGGGATTCGAACCTTCGACCCTCGGATTACGAGTCGAGTGCCTTCACCACTTGGCCATGTCGGGCCTCAAAATTGAGTAATAAACGCGAGAATGTGTTTTTGATGTTAGCGAAACATTCCAGCATTGGACACTGAGGAAAAATCGAAGTACTTGTCTGAAGGTAGGACTGTGAAATATCCAGAATATAAGTTAACAACGTCGACGTCTAAAGGTGGAAGTGTGAAATATCCAGAATATAAGTTAACAACGTCGACGTCTAAAGGTGGAAGTGTGAAATATCCAGAATATAAGTTAACAACGTCGACGTCTAAATGTGGACTGTGAAATATCCAAAATATAAGTTAACAACGTCGACGTCTAAAGGTAGGACTGTGAAATATCCAGAATATTTTCAAGAACAATTTGTGTACACAAAACTGATATTAGTTCAACTTGTTCAGTCATCAAAAGTATAAATGGAACAGCAATACTCTGGTGTCAAAAACTAATAACAAAAATGTTCCAAATTAATGTATGTTTGTTAGAATCTTGAAAACCTTCTGGAAACTGCACAATTAATAAAGCCCCTTACGGAGTTTCAATTTCTTTTATTCAACAAAATCTACTAATATATGTCTTTTTTCGTTTTATATTCCATTCAGTTTTCCATCTAGTCTTAGACTGCTAAATTAGGGACGGCTGGCGCAGATAGCCCTTGAGTAGCTCTGCGTGAAATTGAAAAAAAAAACCCACAAAAAACAAACAGTTTTATTTTCACTTTATTTCGCCACATACAAAGACTTACCCTTGAAAATATATTGTAACCTAACAAAATTGGACTACCAATTACTCACAATTGAATAATTATACGTTAGTGTTAGAATAATTCGGCAAGACAAGTGTAGGGAAACGTTTACGCAGTTTTCTAGTTAAGCATCTGGTTTTGGTGTTTATCAAATTTGTATTTCGAATTTGTAAAGTAAAATGATTCATATTTGGTTAGAGTCATTTAGACTGAACAAATGTTGGTCTAAAGATACTGACTCAGACTTACAGTATTACACAGAATTCGTATTTGGAAACAATATTTAAATATCTAGAACTTACCCATTCCTTCAGCGCCCCTTGTGGAAGATGACAACGCGGTGAAAACAACAAGAAATGCTACAAATTCCATAATTTCACAAACAGACAACTGTGTTGACAAAACGACGAGAAAACGTACGAAAACTCAGTGCTAAAGCAACATTCTCGAAAGTAATCCTGTCCACTAAGGCTCGTGAAGCTTCACGTTCGGCTTCGAACACGCGCTTGAACGTAAGTAACGCGCTCTATACCGCGTAGATTACGACATCCGCTCTCTCACCGAGTTCCTGCTACCGCGAACCCTAAACATTGACGTCTAGTGACCGAATAACCACCAAAACACATGTCGCCCTTCCTAAAAGGAGGCCACAGTGCAGTTTTCCCGCCTTCGCCTCAACGAGTCTCGACTCGCCTTTAGAGTCAGTTCAGTATACACACAATACCTTTACGAGCTTTCACTAAGGAAAAAAAAAAATCCATTTCACGAAGAAAAGGTCGCATGGTAACCAAATGTGCCATATATGACCTTGTGTCTTCCAAGAACTACAGAGATGATTAGTAATCTCACTGGCTTTATTTATGCACAAGGAAATGAGTCATGACAGGTGAATGAATATGTATCCCTTTAAGGGCTGTGTCGATTGTTATAACAAATTCAATTTAACTTTCGTTTTCAGTGCTAACAGCTTTCACATACTGTCTAAAGTTTTGTGTCCTGAAACAAACAGTTTTCAAATACAAGTATAATTCAAGTAAAACATCTTAAAGGTCTCCTAGGGGAATTTTATTACATACTGTAATAATGTACCTAAATAGCTGGTATAGAAAGTTTCGTCTCGTTTCTTCTGAAACTCTTCTGTGGACTCAGCAGATACCCCGACTTCGCTTTACCTACAAGAAAACACACATTTTATGAAAGATTAATAAACTTTGTAAAAATACGTTATGCGGTTCAATAAATATCTTACAAATAATAAAATTCATGAACATTTTATTTAATACAAAATTTATATATGTAGAAACGGCTGGTATGGATGGAGAAAATTCTATGTAAAGAAGCGAACAACGTTTCGACCTTCTTCGGTCATCGTCAGGATCGCTCCTCTACGTAGAGTTTTCTCTGTCCATACCAGCCGTTTTTTACATATATATATTTTTCTCTACAAGCGGGTTTTCTCGTCATCACGAATACAAAACTTAAATAAATATTTATTCTGGAGATAGAGAGAATTCAAGAAATAAATTAATGCCCGTAAAATTATTGATAATAAAACATGGCGTTCAGGAAACTCGTTAAGTAATAAGTTGATGTTTAGAAGGTTCATCACGAGACACAACAATCTTCCGGAAATTCATCAAGTAATAATTAAAGAACAAAGATATGTTAAATAAAATCAAGACACTCTTCAAAAAACCCATTAACGTATACGGTCATGTTCATAATATTCATTAAGGAACAAGGCCATGTTCGTAAGAACTCATTAACGAATGAGTTTTGTTTTTGTATTTTGCGCAAAGCTACGCGAGAGCTATCTGTGTTAGCCGTCCCTAATTTGGCAGTGTAAGACTAGATGAAAGGCAGCTAGTCATCACCACCCCCCGCCAACTCTTGGGCTACTCTTTTACCAACGAATAATGGTATTGACTGTCACATTGTAACGCCCCATGGCTGAAAGGGCGAGCATGTTTGGTGTAACGGGGATTCGAACTGGTGAACTTCAGACTATGAGTTGAGTGACTTATCCACCTCGCCATGACGTGTAAAATGTATTTTCTACGATGCTTCGTTTAAGAAGCAATATTTCAAGATTTATAATAATATATTAATCGCCATCTTGAACTTACTTCTGTAACATAGTACAGAAAGTTTTGTTCTTTGCTCAATCCGTAAGATTATTTTCACGGTGTAACTGGTTGAAAAAAGAACAGTTATGGTTGCTTATATGAAAGGTTTTAAAATTTGAACACAGGAAATGTTTGAGTACTTAAAATATCTTTCATTAGTGGCTAAAGCTACTTGTATATAATGTTCAGGGCCTTAAAAAGCGGTAAGGTTAATCATGTCATAACTTGACCATCTTTTTTATGGCATGTCCAGATACAATTTGTGTATTAAAACCTATTTATATTAGTTCAGTACATTACGCTGGGTGTATACGGTAGCAGTATATGGAGTTAAAATGGCTTAAGATGCAATCTCATAGAATTAGTTTTTCAACACTTTTGTGAGGTTTGCCTCAGACCTCCCCCCAAGGATTGCCAATGTAACAATGACCAGGTCACTCAAAAATTGCCTCTAACAGCAGTGAGGTGTAACAACTTCTTCGACCAATGGAAAGATAAGAGAGGTTGTTTTTAATTTGCTATTGAAGCATACAAAGCCTTATACCTTCTCTGAAGTGAAATAAATGTCATTGCTTAAACAGTATAATACCTAAACGTAACGAAAAACATACAAATAAACAAAATTCTTGCAACGTTTAAGATGGTATAAACAAGTATTATGGAAGAAATGGAATATAGATACATCACGTTAGAAAGAACGTGTAAGTAATAGATATATTTTTATAGACAAATATAGCTTACAATAACAATAGCTGTTTAGTTTATCAGCTTAAGGTAAACGTTTCTCAGAATACGTGGTAAAACGCAAACTGCGACAAAGTTAACAGTCTGAGGTCAAACGTAGCTGATAGTTAACATTTTCACAAAATTGCGCTCCGGCGGTTTGGACCATGGGTATGTCATAAAAGCGACAAAAAGCAAATTTCGCTTCTCGATAAAAGTAGCCCAGGGGTGGTGCTGAATGAGCTACCTTTTCTCTAGTCTGTGAGTTCAAAGGTCAAAATTAGGGATAGTTTGTTGTTGTTTTTTGTCACAGAGTCACATTTAAGCAATAAATAACAAGTGGTCACTGGGCATGATCAAAATTTAAAACATTGCTGAAAATAAATATAAATGTTTTATAATAACCAGAGGATGATTTCCCATGCAGAAAACCTAATTATAAAAATAAATAGAAATCTGTATTATCTGTTTGAATTTTTACCAACTAGGCCCGGCTCGTAATTCGAGGGTCGCGGGTTGGAATCCCGGTCACAACAAACATGCTCGCCCTCCCAGCCGTGGGGGCGTTATAATATTACGGTCAATCCCACTATTCGTTGGTAAAAGAGTTAGCGGTGGGTGGTGATGACTAGCTGCTTTCCCTCTAGTCTTACACTGCTAAATTAAGGACGGTTAGCGCAGATAGCCCTCGTGTGGCTTTGCGCGAAATTCAAAAAACAAAACAAATTTACCGACTAACAAAAAGAATAAAACATTTTTCAAGAAATTACTTAAACGTCAGTTAAGCCTTATGACGTCATCTAATATATTCATACACAAGTACTGCCCACATGTCTGACCTAATTCTTGTCCAGATAAAGACCGGTTGAGGAATCTGTCGTTTGATCACGATGTTAAGAATTAATAATTTCAACAGAAAAGCGACGGACCTTTGATAATTCACAAAATTATAGATGAACCACCGATTGTTAAAGACAATATTATACTTTATTTGCAACGCTAAAATCAGGGGTTCGATTCCCCTCGGTGGGCTCAGCAGATAGCCCGATGTGGCTTTGCTATGAGAAAACACACACACTTTATTTTCAAATCATTATAGATATTCACTTTGAATAAGGGCTCGGCATAGCCAGGTGGGTTAAGGGGTTCGACTCGTAATCCGAGGGTCGCGGGTTCGAATCCTCGTCGCACCAATCATGCTCGCCCTTTCAACTGTGAGGGTGTTATAAAGCCCAAGAGTTGGTGGTTGGTGGTGATGACTAGCTCTAGTCTTACACTGCCAAATTAAGGACGGTTAGCACAGATGACCCTTTAGGTAGCTTTGCGCGAAATTCAAAAGAAACCAAAACCAATCTTCGAATAAAGAAAATTATTATAGAGATTCTCTTCGAACAAAGAAAGACATTCACAAGCTTGAAACAAATTCAAGTTGGTTTATGTTAATGTTAGTAGTTAAGCACAAAGCTACACATTGGATTATCTCTGTTCTTTCCATCACGGGTATCGAAACCTGAATTATAGTGTTTAGCCCTCAGAGATATCGCTGTGCCACTGGGGGACGTTTAAGTTGGAATTAAATACACGAAGAAATATTTTATGTTACAGGAAACACAAGTTTTAAAACGTAGGTTAATTATTCATAAACTGGGGGTTGCAGGAAAATTTGTGTTTTTGTTTTTTTTAACAATACTGTTAAGGCCCTGCATGGTCAGGTGACTATGGTGCTCGACTCGTAACCTGATGGTCGCGAGTTCAAATCCCCTCACACTAAATATGCTTGCCCTTTCAGCCGTGAGGACGTTATAATGTCACGGTCAGTCTCATTATTCGTTGTTAAAAGAGTAGCTCAAGAGTTCGGAGTGGATGATGATGACTAGCTGCTTTCGTTCTAGTCTGTTAATTCGGAATAGGCACAAATATTTTTTCAACTATCCAAAACAAACAGAAAATGTGTTTCAGGAAAACCTACGTTTCGTAATATCATTCATAATGCTGCATATATTACGTTTGTTAACACTTAGGTGCACTAGCTAAGTAATTAGGGGCGCTTCATTCTCAATCTGAGGATCGCGGGTTCGAATCCCGGTCTCGTCAAACATACTCGCTCTTGCAATCATGAGGGCGTTATAATGGAACGGTAAATCCAAGAGTTGGCGGTGGGTAGTAATGGCTAGATCCCTTCCATCTAGTCTTTCACTGCTAAATTAGGGACAGCTACTACAGATAATCCCCTTATAGCTTTGCTTGAAATTCAAAACTTATAATCTTGAATACATCTGATCCAAAAACTGACAGAAAAGAACTAAACGCACTCCAGCCAATTTTATCTGGATTATTTACTTGTTCGTTGTTAAGTTCAAAGTTATATACAATGGGCTATTTGTGTTCCGTCCAACGCAGGTATCGATACCCTCACTTTAACGCACCAAGCCCTTAAATTCACCCGTTAGTCACAAAACGAGAACGTTATTTGGAAATTTAAATTAACTCAAATATCATTCTTATCAAATCAGATTTTATTATTATTTATGACGTCAGAAAAGCACGTGGGTTTAATAAGCCTTATTATAAAACGATATAAAAACCTATAACCCCGCGCGCTTTCGAAAGGTGAACCTATCTTATTCACAGGTAAACTCTCTCTCTATCTCTCAGGATTTGGGTAATTATATGTACCCTGAAGGGTCAGGTGCGCTTTGACCTCTTCCTCCAGAGGTAAACTGTTTATTCCTGAACAAGAAAGTTAAACACTCCGAAAGCGCTCGGGTCATTCGGTTTTTATCGTTTTATATTATATTTTTCTTGTTTTTTTTTTTATGGTTCTTTGCATGCTCCACAAACCTGTCATATTCTCAGTACGTCATAATAAACTCGTCATATTGTAATTATTTCGTAAGTTCCCGCATCCTTTTGACCTTTGAAACCAATACTAATCGAAAGTAGAAACACATACGGAAATTTGTACATAGTTTTCGATATGAGTGTGTAAGATTATGAGAATAATTTAACTGAAAATAATGCTCTTGCACGTGCAAACTAAGTGGATGTTATGAGCTCTCCTACCGTTTCCTGTTTACCTTCTACTCCTAATAGATATTTTATTGATAGACTACTAACAATCGAAAAAAACAACAACTACATTTAAAAATCCATAAGGCACAGCTATAAGTCTGCGGATTTACAACGCTAAAACCAGGGGTTCAATTCCCTTCGGTGGATACAAGAGGTAGTTCGATGTGGCTTTGTTATAAAAAATACACAAACATATACATCCGTATGGCAAGTTAGAGTTGCTGCCGATCTCTTTGCGCATGTCCGTTTACCTCCTTTACCCCCCTGTGCCCCTCTTTGTTTCAACACCCCCAATTTTATTCCTTCAGTCCTCTTCTAAGTGTGCTTACCATAAAAAAATAAAACGATTGGTTTACGCGGGAGTTATCTGTGCTAGCCGTCCCTAATTTAGCAGAGTAAGGCTAAAGGGAAGGCAGCTAGTTATTACCACCCACTGCCAATCCTTGGGTCACTCTTTTACCAACAAATAGTAGGATTAACTACCACATTATTATGCCCCCACCGCTGAAAGGGCGAGCATGTTTGGTGCGACGGGGATTCGAACCCTCGACTCTCGGATTACGAGTTGAGTGCCTTCACCACCTGGACATGCTGGGCCTAGATGAAAAAGGAAAGTACTTGAATATGTAAACGAAACCTTCATAGACGAGGAATAAATGAATGACTGGATTTTCACTCACAAGGAATAATTTTGTCTTTTTGAATAAGACATTATGAGTAGGTGTAACTAGTTTATTTCATTATTGCTCTGGACGAGATGTGCAATTCCTCGAAATCAGTTTAAATTAAAAATGGGTGTTGAGTTCGGGAATGGACTGGGTCTCATTTTTCCTGCTCGCCCTAAAGTCACAATTCTGACGACACGAAAACATCTTAAGTTGTCTGAAACAGGTTGTCCCCTAAAGAAATGAGTCAATTAGTATCACTGGCATAACTTTTTTCTTTAATTATATACAATTACATCACAAAATAAAACAGCTACTCGTAGTGTCTCTGCTTGTCAGTGCAGGTGACAACAAGTTTCAGACACTTCTTGGACACTTAGTGCTTCTCGACAAAACAGTGACACGAACAACAATTATGTGTACTTTAAATAAATAAAAATACAACTGTAAGCATTACGATGTGAACCACACGTTTTGTTACACAGAAAGTAAAATCACATTGTCAAGATTGCTGTTATAGTGAATGGAAAGCTGCGAGTTTCTGTGGATAAAAATGTAGATCAACCATTTTATACAATAACACACGACGCTTCTCAGTGACCGATAACCAACACCTTCAAAGAGGATTCGATTCCGTTGGAAACGTGTCAAATGTGTACGCTACTTATCATCTTAAATCTTAACTATCTCCACGACTGTTCGCGCCCGCGTCGCGTTAAACATGCTCGCCCTCTCAGCCGTGGGAATGTATAATGTGACGGTCAATCCCACTATTCGTTGGTAAAAAAGTAGCCCAAGAGTTGGCGGTGGGTGGTGATGACTAGCTGCCTTCCCTCTAGTCTTACACTGCTAAATTAGGGACGGCTAGCGCAGATAGCCCTCGAGTAGCTTTGTGCGAAATTCCAAAACAAACAAACAAAATCTCCACGACTAAGTCTTCGTCCCTCTATATGGTGATCTGTTTCACCAAAGACAAACACGTGTGTCGTTAGGGTAGAGGAAAGAATTATAATTGCACGTAACTTAGCGGGAACAAACAGTGCGTCACGAGCCGTTTGTCACGCTTCGTTGCATTGCGCTGTCAGAATTTAAAAAGAGTATATTGACCTCAATCAACAATTATCTGTAGACCAGGGCAACGGAGGGTACGTGTTGGAGAAGCAGTAAGTGGTCTACAGTTCCAACCTATTTCATTACTCAGTGGAGTACATGAAGAGCACGTGGTATTGTTCTTACTTCTTACAATAATTCTTATAATAATAAGAAGAAAAAAGAACCTCAATAAATTATTGTGAATACTTATGGAGTATTGTATTCCATATGAAGAAGTCAAACATATGTAGGGGACCCGGTACTACGCATGGCCGAGTGGTTAAGGCGCTCGACTCGTAAATCCGAGTGTCACGAGTTCAATTCACCTTCACATCAAACATGCTCGCCGTTTCAGTTGTGGGGGCGTTATAATGTCACGCTCAATCCCACTATTCGTTGGTAAAAGAGTAACCCAAGAGTTGGCAGGTGGGTGGTGATGACTAGATGCCTTTCCTCTAGTCTTACGTTGCTAAATTAGGGACGGCTAGCGCAGATAGCCCTTGTGTAGCTTTGCGCGAAATTTAAAAACAAACAAGGTTTACGACTCTCCCTCCCCCTACCGGATTATTCCTAAAATTAAGTCATATATTTCATGCCAGCCTTCCACACCAGACTAATCACAGAAATATGCTCATAAATGATATGTCAATCATCTCCGGTTGGAATTGCCATAATCCCTGGACTAATGAAGAAAATTAGCTCGTAGGTATATGCCAGTCGGGATTGCAAAGCCCCCTGGGCTAATAACAAACAATGTCATAAATTATATTTCAATCTCATTCAACCGAAACAGCCTTCCCCCCTGTCGGCCCGGCATGGCCAGGTGGTTAAGGCACACGACTCGTAATCCAAGGGCCGCGGGTTTGAAATTCTGTCACACCAAACATGCTCGCCCTCCCAGCCGTGGGGGTGTATAATGTGCAATCCCACTATTCGTTGGTAAAAGAGTAGCCCAAGAGTTGGCAGTGGGTGGTGATGACTAGCTGCCTTCCCTCTAATTTTACACTCCAAATTTAGGGACGGCTAGCGCAGATAGCCCTCGTGTAGCTTTGCGCGAAATTCAAAATTCAAACTAAACAAACTACCCCCCCCCCGGGGTAATAAAAAATACATTTCTCTTAAGCATTGGCTTTCAAGGTCATTGTAGAAGCTAATATAGATAACTACGCTTTTCTTACATTATGTAGTTAATACCAGTAGCATAGGAACAGCCTGGGAGACGTCTGCCTCCCTGACACATCTAAATAGAGGGGGTGCTCTTCGAGCCACCACACATACTCCAAACGCTACACCTATGTTTATGACCATCTTTAATACTTGGCTTAACTTTTGAAGACAATATAAACAATAAGATTCGAATACAGTCTTAAAACACGTTACCTGTATTTGTTAGGCCTAACGAATGTGCTATTTGACAACTCTCATCTAATGCTTATTAATAAGAAAGGCATTTTTAGTACAATTTCTTTATATTTTCTGTTCTTTGGGGAAAACGTTCGTAATTACTGGTTAAACTGTATGTTTGATAAACCAATACACAGTAATAGTAAATAATTTCAACAACAAAAATCTCTACAATTTAAAGTTTGGTTTTGAACAATACTTTAGCTGCTTTCCATCTCCCTATTGTTTTTCAGAGTTGTAAGTTTTTAGATTTGTTGCTGTTAACCCTTGTGTAATCTGTGTAAAAATTCTAGATAAACAAACAAGTAATTTATCAAGTTTTCGATTTTTATTACTTTTGTTGTTCTATTCATCGTAGCTTTGCGCAGAGGCGATGTCGTAGCCAGTGAGGTTAATCCGAGGCGCGACTATTGCTAGTTGAAACTTTCTATTCATCGTTCCTCGTGTAACAAAGTACGAACGACTCTGGTTTCTTCGTACACGGAAAGTCCATGAATCAAAGACACCTTTGAATCTTATTGAATTCCTTGTGTCTTGAGAAGTAGATGCCTTTTGACATCTCAGGGTAACACTACAAATACCGTTGACGGTCAGTATGTCCATTGCTAGCCGTGAGAGGGCGCTCAGCAAGCAAAAGCTCATAATTACCTGAGGATCTCTATGTCTGAAAATTGTCTTTGGGACTTGGAAGTAATTAGTGTGAAAAGGAAAATTCTATAAAGCAGAATACACGGGTCTGCGCAAAAAAAACAAACAACACACAACAAAAACGGTAAAAGCGATAGATATTTAAGTTGTTACTGTTGGCCTTATCAAAACATGTTTTTTTGAAATGTGGCTTGGGGGGGAGGGACTTTGGAACCCATTGCTTCCTCACCGGACGCACCAAACCATCACTATGTCACTGATTAAGCCTCAATTCCCACAATATTGTGAAGAAAGTTAAACGTTACCAACTCTGCAAAAACGGACAAAACGATGTTAATTTTTTGAGAGGAACATTTTTAACTGGTTGATCAGAAAAAGCGATAATCTAGTAAAAGAATATAAGAAATTAATATTATTTTTATCAACATCTGGTGTGTTTGATTGGTGCCATTAAGACATAACCCTTTTTTTGTGTTCCGAAGACTTGTGGATACTTTAAAAAAAAAACAACTTTAACTGTGGTATCATTCTGTTCCTAAGTTGTTGCTTTAAACATTATATCCCCGTGTTATGCATTATATGTGATCCACAGGACATAAAGTTGAGACATTTGAGCATCACTGTCATACACAGCTACATTTATTAATTATTGTACAGATGATGCTCGTGAACTTGGCAATAGAAACGATTTTGTTGTGGTTCAACGTATGACATTAGATGTTGACACGAATGTCACACATGACGTTCAAAGTGTAGGTGATTGATGATTGGTTGTTTTCATTCAAAAAAACATAAACTGAAGTTTTTTTTATTTAATAAATTTCTAGTCCATCTTCTTTCAGTAAAAATATAAGAGCATTCGTTCACCCATACCGTCTTGGGTGGGTGTTCTAACAAGCAAATCCATTAAAACTCTAAAATGACCTGAAACAGAGAAAGGGTTAAACTGAACATTACATTAGGCTTACATCCAAACCTTAAGAATTATTCAGTAAATTATATTTATCAATATATATTTATATCGCATAACAAGGATATCTGATTTTCATTGTGACAAATATCTCTAGAAATTCCCCCAATGACACAGGGGTATGTCTGAGGATTTACCATGCTAGAAATTGTGTTTCGGTACCCGTTGTTCGGTACCCGCCCAATATGTAGCTTTGTGCTCATGTTGAAACAAATAAAATAAAACTCTAGAAACTCTGGGTGTACGAAAAAAAAAAGTCCTGTTGGGCTGTAGTACATGCATATATACTTCAGTTACCTTCTTATAAAAAAACACATTTCATTTCTGTTGAAGATAATATTTTTAGTTACAACGCTAACAGGCGTTTTGGAATTATTATGTAGATAAATCCGGATAGGCGTAACCTTTACAGCAAATAATACAACGTTTTCACTTGTTAACACCTATAGTCTCTTTCATCTTGTCCCACATTGGCTGAGAAATGAGTTTGACAAAAATACCACAGTGGACTGTCTGCTGTGTCCACCGTAAAGAATTAAACCCCACTAATAGTGTAGTGGACAGAGCACAGAAAGCTCTGATCTTAACAACAAACAAAACTTTCCAACAAAATGGTTTTAAGCGGAGAAAGTCCACAAATCAGTAACAACTACTCACTGTGACTGTACAGATACATATGAATTACAACATGATTTTAAGAGAGAAAAAAATACGTTTTTTTTTTTCCTTTCGTTTTTAAATTTCACGCAATGCTACACGAGGTCTATCTGCGCTAGCCGTCCCTAATTTAGCAGTGTAAGACTAGAGGAAAGGTAACTTGCCATAATCAACCACCGCCAACTCTTGGGTTACTCTTTTACCAAAGAATAGTGGGATTGACCGTGGAATTATAACACTTCCATGGCTGAAAGGGAGAACATGTTTGGTGGGACAGGGATTCGAACCGGCAAACCTCGGATTACGAGTCGAGTGCCTTAACCACCTGGCCATGCTGGGCTCTTTTTTTCATGTACAAAATTTCTCATATACCAAAATTTTAAAGCAGGCCCTAAAATGATTCTAACAGGAGAATGTGTACACGCTAACAATGCATATTGGCTGCATTATAAACCATTTACAGACACGCAAAAACAGTTAATAATAAATGAAAATTGTTTCAAAGAAAAATTAATTATATATATTTCCTTTTTATACGAAAAAATTCTCATAAGCAAAACACACACAGTTTATACGTCTTGAATGTTTGTGATACAGAAGTCTTACCAATGCAACAAACAAAAACTAATAAAACAATAACCATTTTTAACCAATACGGTCCAGAGGCGTCGCTGTGCGCTAAAAGATTCAGGGCTCGGGGCCATAGACTCCCAGGAAATTTTTGGCGTTTCAGTATGGTATTGATCGTGATTATTCCATTCCGATTTTTCAATATAGTAATTGGGAATTCGGGTCACTGTCAATAGAATAAGATCCTGTGCTAACTCCTACGATGTTTTAACAAGTATCTCCTTAAATATACCACGTAATACAATATATTTTGAAGAACCAAATTGTGACGCGTCACAAGAACCTTGAGAGGTCACTACCTGAAAGATGACTGATCGCGATAGTTAATTTTACCTCTTGTTGTATTCGAAACGAAGGTAATTTGGGTCGTAATTGTATTATCTTAAAAATTACATAGCAACAATCTAGAATTTGTGCGAAAACTGCTCAGCACGAAACAAAACTATAAATGTGCACGTGGCTAGATTAAGTTATAACCACCTCTAACCGTTGATCAGAGAGAAAGGAGGCTTTTATAATGGGCCTACAGCTGAAAGTAGCACGTTTTCAGAAATATCTGTCTCGAACCTCTGACCTTTCGATACGCAGCCAGACACGTTAATTATTGGACTACTCCCGTCCTACTATTAAAGGTATATCTTATTCAGGTGTATTTTTAGTACATGTGTGTCTATATTAAAATAACAAAATATTGAAATGCAAACAGAGCCACGAATAGGTGTATATAATACTTTGTAATATGAATATTTGATAGAACTTTATGATGTGTTTCATTGCAAAATACATAAACAGTTGTTTCGTATTCTAGTACGAAAACATACTCTCTATTGTATTACAAAAGTCATGCCATGCATGCCCAATTGATTATTAAAGTTTTGATTGAACAATGACAGCTCTCACTAGTCCAAATCTACTGAGCGACAAACACTATACCAGTCTGGCTGGACTGGTTAATGCTGGTTTTAGTAGAACGTTCCATTCTGGGTTGCTTATGATACAGGTTGTTCCATGTGTAAGTTATATGTTGCATTTTACTAGATAATAGATTTAAGCTGGAAGATTAAATAGCTTTAACTCCCTTCCAGAACGGCCCGACAAGACCAGGTGGTTAAGGCATTCGACTCTTAATTTGAGGGCCGCGGGTTCGAATCCCCGTCACACCAAACATACTCGCCCCTTTTAGCCGTGAAGACGCTATAATGTGATGGTCAATCCCACTATTCGTTGGTAAAAAAGTAGCTCAAGAGTTGAGGGTGGGTGGTGATGACTAGCTGCTTTCCCTCTAGCCTTACACTACTAAATTATCTGCCATGACAGCGGTAAGTCTGCGGATATAAAACGCTACAATTAGAGGTGGACACCGCAGATAGCCTAGTGTGGCTTGGCTATAAAAAACAAACAAACAACTTTTGTAGTGAATGTTTGTTTGTTTTTGAATTTCACGCACAGCTACACGAAAACTCTATCTGTTTCAGTAAATAAAAACGATGCGACACGAATAATTTAAAACAAGATGGCAACAAATAAAGACGGATACTCAACCTCTGGAGACTTTATTCTAGGATGTCTTTCAATTATAAGGGACTTACGAAATAATGGTTTAGTCGTTTGGCATTTAGTTATGTAGCAACAAACAGTCCTGTTTCCACGTAGTTTATACCAGTTGTAGAATATTTGAGTCATGACAATTCGATGTTCACAGAGAATGGTTATGTACAATTAATTACAAATTTAATTTCTTATTATTTACATTCGGAATTTATTATCAAGCCTGTCGAAGGCTGTGCCAAGGAAGTCGAAAGCTCTTATTAATAACAAAACAACTAACATTTACATGAAAGTAAAATGTTCAAGTTCCACTTGGTTTGAGGTCACTATGTTTTTACTCGTTTGTTTGTTTTGAATTTCACGAAAAGCTACTCAAGGGCTATCTTCGCTAGCCGTCCCTAATTTAGTAGTGTAAGACTAGAGGGTAGGCATCTAGTCATCACCACCCACCGCCAACTCTTGGGCTACTATTTTACCAATGAATAGTGGGATTGACCGTAACGTTATAACGCTCCCACGGCTAAAAGGGCGAACATGTTTGGTGCGACGGGAATATTCGAACCCGCGACCCTTGGATTACGAGTCGAGTACCTGCACCACCTGGCCATGAAATAATATAAATATATTATATCAGAAATTCATAAAAATATAGCTTGGTTATAGAATTGTTCAGACACAAAGAGTAAGGAATATTTCTTCTTTGAAAACACGCTATTATTATATAAAACATTGAAATGGATTTACTTTAGCGACATGTTGATTTATTAACATAACAGTCGTTTACGAAAAAAAACAACAACCAGAAAACATCGAGAATCGCAGCTGAAAATTCAAAAGGAAGTTATTTTATTTTATATCTGTTAGATGGCGTTCTAGTACGACATCAGTTACACTGTTAATCAATTACTTGATTTGAAAAGGGGCTGGTTTGTGAATTGTTTATGAAACACTAAACATTTCTAGTTAAACAAGGCACTGCTGTGTTGATCAGTAGCTCAACAATATCGTTTTGTTATTTTTATCATTATGTACAGAGCTACGCGATGGGCTATCGGTGATCTGCCCATCACAGGTATCGAAATCCGATTTCTAACATATAAGTCCGTATACATGCCGCTATACCATCGGGGGTAAGTAATTGAAAATAGAGGTAATTGACGCGGTTTAAACAAAAATTCCTTTAATTTATTCAGTTTTAATAAATCCTTGTTTACAAAAAGTGTGATTAAACATCACCAAAAAAGCACCCCACCCCCAGTGGGTGTTTCTGTAGATTCACATCGCTAGAAAGCAGATTTCGATACTTGTGGTGGTCAGAGCACAGACAACCCATCGCTTTGTACTTAATTCGAAATAAATGTAAACCAAAAAACACAACTGAATTATTACCATGATGCTCGTCTTCCCACCCCACTCAGTTTTACAGCTGCATGCCAAAAAACTTGTGATGTCAAAAACGGGTTTTCGATAAGCTTTATAGGCAAAATTCTAGAAAGAACGATCGGTAACCGATTCTCCACGTTTCTGAAGATCGCTTTAAAAGAGCCTGAATTACAGAATGGATTTAGAAAGTTTAAACCTGCTAATTAGTTCGACTAACAGAATCAGTCACAGGTAGCTTTAATAAGAAACCATACATTGTCGCATGTTTTCTCGATATCTAGAACGCATTTGACACAATCTGGTATCATGGGCCTGGCATGACCAGGTGGTTAAGACACTCGTAATCTGAGGGTCGCGGGTTAGAATCCCTGTCACACCAAACATGCTCGCTCTCTCAGTCGTGGGGGAGTTATAATGTGACGGTCAATCCCACTATTCGTTGGTATCCCAAGAGTTGGCGGTGGGTGGTGATGACTAGCTGCCTTCCCTCTAGCCTTACACTGCTAAATTAGGGACGGCTGGCACAGATAACTCTCGAGTAGCTTTGTGCGAAATTCAAAAAACAAACAAACACACTTATTCTCTTGTATTTTGTCATGGAAAAACCGAGAAATCGTTCTGAAGACATTTTAGCAAACTTCGATAAAGAATTGAGTTTTGTGACGTTCACTCCTGCACTGGGATATTTTTAGCCATCCAGTGTTGTTTAAAATTCTGCGAGTCTCTGATAAAGTAATAAAGTGTTTTCCAATATTTTTGTAACACCTGAAAAACTTGTAGATAAGTACTAAGATATCAGTAAACGTATCACCATATCTTCTGGAAACAAAGAATGCAAACAGATAATGACTTACCTTGTTTGTCTAGCACAATGGTTCTTAACCTGGGTTCAATCGAACCGCAAGGGTTCGGTGAGTCAGTGTCAGGCATTCGGCGGAGGTCAAGACACACACACTGTATGTGTGTCCGTTCCGTTCACCCTACTCGTATGATTCGTGACGTCATGCTCCACTTGGCCATCATTGGCTGCGGCTGATCACGTCACATCACTTGGCCTTAATATCTGTGCTTCGTGCGCTTAGCAGTCGACTTGTGACTGTAGTAATCGTGCGCCATTTGTGATTTTTTTCCTAATTTTTCAATCCCTTCATACTAACTATGTTGAGCAAAAATAAAAAGTGGTCGGACGAATACGTACAATATGGATTCACGTGTATAACGGAACATGATGGGAGTCAGCGTCCTCAATGCATGATTTTCAATGCCAAGTTAAGCAATTCTAGTCTAGCACTGGCAAAACTAAGAGAACACTCCCTAAAGCTGCATGGAGATGGAAATACAAGAACACAACGCTTGCTGAATTCAAGGTAAAGAGAGCCAGGTTCGATGAAAAGGCTACTTCGCCTGTTCTCGGCTTTGTACCATCGACAAACCGATCCTCACAGCATCGTACGAAGTTGCGTACTTGATTGAAAAGCAGGGCAAACCACACACCATTGGTGAAGCACTCGTAAAACCAGCTGCGTTGAAAATGGCGAATATCATGCTGGGAAATGCTGCTGAAAATAAGTTATCCCAAATTCCTCTTTCAAATGACACCATCAGCAGCAGAATAGGTGACATGAGCGATGACATCTTGGCTCAAGTAGTTGCAGATCTGATTTCAAGCCCAACAAAATTTAGCCTTCAACTCGACGAGACCACCGACGTTTCCAATCTAAGCCAGCTTGTTGTATTCGTGCGCTATGTGAAGAACGACGAGATAAAAGAAGATTTTTTTATTTTGTAAGCCTTTTACAACAACAACTAAGACAGTCGGCATGAAGAAACTTGTGGATGACTTCTTCAGAGACAACGATCTTTCGTGGGATATGGTTTCTGCAGTTTGCTCGGACGGAGCTCCAGTCATGCTGGGACGAAACTCTGGTTTTCGTGCGCTGGTGAAAACCGATGCACCACACATCATTGTAACGCACTGTGTTCTGCACAGGCATGCGTTGGCAACAAAATCCTTGGTTTCAAAACTGGCAGAAGTATTAAAAATTGCAGTGGAATGTGTGAACTTTGTGCGAAATAGTGCCCTGAAGCATCGCATCTTCAAAGAGCTGTGTAATGAAATGAGCTATGAATTCGAGGTACTTCTCTACCATTCTAACGTTCGGTGGTTATCCCAGGGAAAGGTGCTGAATCGTGATTTTGCCATGCGTGTGGAATTAGCCCTGTTTTTGCGAGAGCACCAACATTGTCATGCAGATTGCTTCATTCTCATTTTGGCGTACATGGCCGATATCTTCATCTCAATCAACAGATGCATGGCTACCGTTATGGAAACGACGAACAGAGAATGATAACTTCGCAAACTTTCCTCTGCTTGACGACTGTGTAAGTATGATCGCAGATGTGTCTGAAATCAGAGACATTTTTGTACCCGGGGAACTGAAGCAGGCAATTGCTATGTATTTAGATGAGCTCGCAAAGCCTCTCGACAAATACTTCCCCACCAGAGAGTCATATCCAGCATGGGTGAGAAAGCCGTTCACGTTTAGTGTTGCGACAGCAGATGTCAATGATAAATACCTCGACGAAATCATTGAACTTCAGCAGAGCCAGGTTCAACAGCAACTTTTCAGAACAACAACGCTCTCAACGTTTTGGTGTCACCAAATCGTAGTGTACCCTCTTATTGCTAAGAAAGCTCTTGAGATACTCATACCGTTTGTTACAACGTATCTTTGCGAGCAATCCTTTTCGAGGATGGTAGACATAAAAACAAAGAAAAGGAACAGACTTTGTTGCGAAAATGATATGAGAGTGGCACTTGCCAAGGTGAATCCACGCATTTCTGAACTTGTCTCTGAAAGGCAACAGCAAAAGTCACATTGATTTGCAATAAATATTCATTGAGCTATGTTTTTGTTTTTGTTTGAAATTCATGTTTTGTGGGTTTTGTTCTTTGAACATAGTGATATTGTGTGCAACTGATGCATGGTTCATTTTGTGCACTAATAAAATATCTACTTATGTTATGAATTTGAAGAAAATCATATTTTATTTTTCCAATTACGAAGGGTTCAGTGAATAGAAGTACGAAATTTGCCGGGGCTCAGTACCTCCAACAAGGTTAAGAACCAATGGTCTTGCATTTTATTGAAACCACTTTATTTATCCTTTTATAGAACAAAATCACGCGAATAGAAATGAATCAGGTTTTCCTGAGAGGCCGATGATTTACTAGCAAAGATTATAAAAAAATGAGCACGGTACTTATTTTTTCTATTTCCGCATATAAAATCTTTAAAACAGATATGTATAAATATAGATATTAATACAACAGAACTACAAAGTGCCTAAGGCATCCACTGAATCAGGACATCTACACTCTCTCGACTATTAGTATTCTACTCGGCCATCGATATTACAATAGGAAAATCAGGCTGTTGTTTTTTTCTGTATTTTTTAAATTTTACTACAACGAAAATATTGCTGCCGGTAGAGGGAGAACAACAAACAAAAATCATATTAAAATCAACATGGCGGTAGAGATAGCGAGAACGGTAAAAGATGAAATTATTGTGGATTTAAGTAATTTACTTTTTATAGCTGAGAAATGTTTCCTGTTATTCAGTATGTCATGACAGTCATTTTTAGGTCTTTCTATTTGACTGATCACAGCGATACATAAAAGTAAAGCTTCCAGGTAAATTGTTAATATTAGTATTTTATTGGCGAATTTCTTTAGGCTTACCATTGTGTTTATTTATGCATAATTTAGCCAAAAGTAATAATTGGAAGATATATGTCTCTTCATTTTTATTGCACTGATGTATAATAGTGGATCTAGCCATGTTTCTTTTTATGTCTACGTGGATGAGACAGTAGAGAAGTGTGGTAGAAGTCCAATAATGAAAACGGTAAGCCTACTGGAAGCGATAGAGGCAAATAAACGCACGGTGATACTCCAGCTGGCTATTGACACTGTAATAGGGCACTGACATTCCCGTCGGCTATTGGTACTCTTATTGTCTATCTTATCTCAGGTTATTAACGTTTTACCTGTATATTGACATTCTCCAATATCACCAAGTTATTGACACTATTAAGCCATTAATACTCTTATGGATATTAATATCATACTAATCCACTTACAATTTTGTTTATATTGACAGAAAGAATTTTTTTTTGAAAAATAAAAATATTGGTTAGTTATTTGTGTTAGATTTGTTTTCAGTGATTCCCATTTACGAAGATGACAGAACCGAAACCAACTTGTGAAAAACTAGAAACTATTACGTGTGAAAAATTTAGGGTAAATTTAATTCAAGGTGTTTGAAACGTTAACCACACATTTGTCTTACAGCTATTTTAACCATCCTTTTGTATTCTTCAGTGTATAAACTATATAGTAAGTTATAAAATCAGAGTGTATGATAAGGCCTTTATTTTTTCTTTACGTTTCTGATGTTTATAAAGTAAGTGCTTCAATTTAAAGTTTTGAGATTTATATGCACATTCGAGGAGTCTTTGATTGATACGTACTTACACCGATATAATTTAGGCTAAGAATAAATTGTATAGACACTTGGATTTTGACTGGTATTGTTTAAAATTGTCTAAGTTAATGTTTTAATAGTTTACATCTGTTCTTAAAGGCATTTTGCTTTTAGTCGCTGAATAGCGGGTTTTAGTTACTTTTTTTTTTAAGTATAAATATTTAGCTTCTAGCGACATCTCATTACCAATATGAAATCTAAATACAGCCGCGGTTATCAAAGATTTCCTCTTGTTTCCCCGAATTTGTCCGTTTTTGAATTTTCGCGTGAAGCTAAATATGGTCTATTTTGAGGGAAAGAAGCTATCTAATAGTACCCACTGCCAATTCTTGGGCAACTTTTGCCTAACCAAATAGTGGGCGTTGATCGTCAATGGTGTAGCATACCCACGATCCCAAAGTGCAAAGCGCTTGTCGGCAGAACGAGATGCGGACCCTAACCATCCAACTGTAGAAGTGGAGTGTAGAAGAATCCAGATATTTATAAATGTCGAGGTAAAATACAATTAATGACTCTCGCATATAACAGGATAAGATTTGTATTACTTTTTAAAAGTCTACCAGTAGCACTACGGAAAGTCAGAAGGCTAAAAACCTGGTTTCGATACCATTGTGCGTACAACTGCTAGCATAACTTTGTATATACTTCTCGACCGTACTTCAAATTGGCAAATGCAAACACATTTGTTTAATAATATTCAGGCAATAACATTGTTTGAGCAATAATAGTGATTCATCTTTCAAATGTGGCTCCGCATGGCCAGGTGGTCAAGGCACTCTCCTCGTAATCTGAGGGTCGCGGGTTGAAATACCCGTTATACCAAACACGCTCGCCCTTTCAGTCGTAGGGCCGTTATAATGTGACAGTCAATCCCACTATTCTTTGGTAAAAGAGTAACCTAAGAGTTGTTGGGGTTGACTAGTCGCCTTCCCTCTTGTCCTACATTGCTAAATTAGGGACAGCTAGCGCAGATATCTCTCGTGTAGCTTTGCGCAAAATTAAAAAACAAAAAAATCTTTCAAACATAATTTGAGCTTTTACCTAACACGTTAGCTGAATCATTGAATTTCGTGAATTCATTGTTAGATTTGTGTGCTCAGTTGTGACAGAGACTTGGCATTAGTACATCGCAAAATATTATTACAAACTAGTGAATATAAAAGTGCAAAAGTAGGAACACTATCATGTTTGTCATTTTACAAAAAAAAATGACCGAACTACTTTGACTTTAATCTTAGTTATACTACAAACATTTCGAATGATTCCAAAGTCCGTTAGACATTCTTGAAACGTTTTCATTTATCGTATAGCAGAAGGTAGACATTCTATATAGAAATCGAATGACGTAATATTCTGAACAGTCGAAATAGATTTCAAAAATATACATGTTTATAAAACTAGAACAATAAGTGTTTAACGATAGAAACATTTTTAAGGATCTTCAAAAAATCTCTGGTGAAAACCATGCGTATTTATTTAATAATATCTGATTAAGAAATTAGCTCACGGGATCACGTACAAAAGTTGTAATAGTTTTCAAACGAAGCCCAAAAACCTGATCGCCTTGGATCTCGTTTGGAAAACATTCAATATAAGTATACTTAAAACTGTTATAAGTATTATAAGTTATCTTAAACGAGTCTACGATTTATTATGTTATGCACGCTTTATCTTAAGTTCTCAAATATCCGAAAATTTTAATTTAAAAAGCTAATTAACTCTCAATGTGTATTAACTGTCAATGTGTATTAACTATCAATGTGTATCCACTTTATGATATTTACCGACAAGATCGATAAACACAATTTCCTTTCTTTACACAAATCCCTGTCATACCAAACATGTCCCTCTTTCAGCCGTGGTGACGTTATAATGTTATAGTCAATCCCACTATTCGTTGGCGAAAGAGTAGCCCAAGAATTGGCGGTGGGTTGTGATGACTAACTGACTTCACTCTAGTCTTGGGCTCAACATGGCCAGGTTGTAAAGGCACTCGATTCGTAACCTGAGGATCGCGGGTTCGAATCCCCGTCACACTAAACATGCCCACCCTTTCAGCCGTAGGGATTTATAATGTCACGTTTAATCCCACTATTCGTTGGTAAAAGAGTAGCCCAGAATTAGCGGTGGGTGATGATGACTAGTTGCCTTCCCTCTAGTCTTACACTTCTAACGTAAGGATGGCTAGCACAGATAGCCCCATGTAGCTTTGCGCGAAATACAAACCAAACCAATATTAACAGAACTATGTTTTGATATACAAACAGCAATGCAATTTATAATAACGATTATTACAAATAATTGTTTATATTCAGGAGTTTTACAAACTATAATGAATGTTATATCTATCTGATCTGGAACTGAATCTTTTATCGACGTTCATGTTGATACACCTGTACACTTTTCTTGACGGCTAGCTATCTTAAAGCACACTGTTTTCACTGAGGACAATTTTATTTTTTATTCATATATGTTGTTCACCAGTAACTTTCTTTACAGTTTACTGTATATAAATACAGACGTAGACATTATTATGGAGGATTTGTTGTCTTTTCTAGAGTGAGTTTTGATTTTACATAGTTTTCTTGAAATATCTAATGTCTTTGTAGCAATGTCAATGTCCGTAGTTAATTCACTGAAGTTAAACGGTTTGTAGTGGTCGAAATCTACACACTTTCCTGGTCAAATGTCTGTAATTTTCTGATTAATGAGCGTTTATCACAATTTTAGCTTCTCAAATTTATCGTATACTGACTGTAGCTGACTAAAAAAATATATTCTGTTACAGTCTCTCATTAGGCGAGATTCTCGAAAGTTCAACAATGTTCGAAGATACACTAGTGTTTTCGTAAAACATATTGTCGATTCTAACTCTCGAGAATCTACAAATTTTGAGAACAAGCGGGACTTGCGCATTGCATATCCAACAATATGTATCACATGCTTTAAATGTATAACAGTAAATTCGTAACACAACAGACATAATACACGAAAACATGACGTTACGCGGGTCGTCAGTTCTGTTTGTAATCGTATACGCTGAAGAAAGGGTTTTGCAAAATATGAAAGTATAACGTTTCTTTAGTATATCTAGAAATAAAACTAGTGTTTCGTAAGTTGTACCTCTGTCACCTGACGATAACAAACGACAATAAATATCAAAGGTCAAGCTAACACTGTATTAAGATTTCGTAACCAAGAGATACAGAAGTCGAAGAATGCGGTGAAATAAACATTATGTAAATTAAAAACATTGTTAATAGGAAGGAAGTGAGATAAACATTATGTAAGTTAAAATCATTGTTAATAGGAAAGAAGTGAGATAAACATTATGTAAGTTAAAATCATTGTTAATAGGAAGGAAGTGAAATAAACATTATGTAAGTTAAAAACATTGTTAATAGAAAGGAAGTGAAATAAACATTATGTAAGTTAAAAACATTGTTAATAGAAAGGAAGTGAAATAAACATTATGTAAGTTAAAAACATTGTTGATAGAAAGGAAGTGAAATAAATATTATGTAAGTTGAAAACATTGTTAATAGGAAAGAAGTGAGATAAACATTATGTAAGTTAAAAACATTGTTAATAGGAAGGAAGTGAAATAAACATTACAGCCTTTAGACTGTAACCTTGAGGACAGTGGACTCTGCGTGAGTTAGAGACGTAATATGCATCCTATGAAGATTACAGTATCTAACTTATGAAATGAACAGGATATAATTTACCAAAAGGAATTGAATGTCACTAGATGACCAATTTAGTTTTAAACAAATTTATCTTAAAATCCAAAATATAATTTTATTAATATAGATCACATATTACACGTTTATTACGTCATTCTTATAAATTTTAGTTGTTTTCTTTATAAGTTTATTTTTTTCTTTCTAATTCACGTTTTGACACTGCAAATCTTTAAGGGCTTTGGAGTTCTGGTAGCCAGAGGTTAATTAATTTGATAATTAATTGTTTTATATGTAACGAAATGGATAAAACAACAGAAACAGATAAGGTTTTGACACACCAGTAGAACTTTCAACATTCTTTGGTAACAAAAACAAATAAGAAACTGAATACTACAAAATAGACGTATGTTGTTGTGTTGACAAACTAAGTAAAGTAGTTAAAAAAATTAAACCTATTGATCCGAAATACGTTACCATGGTGTATAAAGAAAAATAAACCTGTCCTAACTTTTAAATAGAACTCACAGTATGTAAGGAAGGGGGACATGTATATCTTTGCGATTCTGCTTTCTTTCCCTGTGGCTAGTTTCGCTAAACATCCTATTCAGACCAGGCAAGATCGCGTCGTTGTTACAAATCCTTTCTTTATGAATCATCAGACAAACAACAAACCGGATGTTTTAAGATACGATCTGTAAATGAAAAGGTTCTACCGTCACTGCCATTTTAATTTCTTCCGTAACGTTTGTTTTCAATTTCGCGCAAAGCTACACGAGGGTTATCTGCGCTAGCCGTCTCTAATTTAGCAGTTTAAGACTAGAGGGAAGGCAGAACACATATAGCACATTGTGTAGCTTTGCGCTTAATTATAAACAAGCAAACGCAAACATTTAATGAAAGAAAAATGGGCTACTCTTTCACCAACGAATAGTGGGATTGACCGTCACATTATTACAATCCCCGGCTGAAAGAGCGAACATGTTTGGTGTGACGAAGATTTGAAACTGCGACCCTCAGATTACGAGTCGAGTGCTTTAATTACCTGGGCATGCCGGGCTTTACATACAGAAGGAAATCTTTTTTTGTATCGGCTTTGATTTTCAAAACGAATAATTATTTTATAAAACACGAAAGAGTGACTCATAAAATGACTATGAGTTCATTCTCTGAAGAATACATTATTCGTAAACTTGTTCTTCAAATGTGTATCTGAAGTAACCTTGAACCTTTCTTTCCACGATAAGAAAATTCAAACAGTTGACGTAAACCTTCGACTCTTAAAAGACAGAGGGGTATGTCTGTGGACACCCACCGTTAAAAATCAGTTTTCGATACCCGTCGTGGAGAGAACGTATATAGCACATTGTGGAGCTTCGCTCTTAATTACAAATAAGCAAATGCAAACATTTAATGAAAGAACCTTGGGATATCATGTTGTTTTTCATTAAAAATTAATAATTAAATTGATCAGCAATAAATCTACGGTGTGGACATTTGTTTTTATCCTTTTATTAATAAGCCACAATAAAATGTTATTTGAAGATCTGGTAAGTTATAAAAAACACAATAAGAATTACATTTAAATTCGTTTAAAACAACAATGAAACACTTTAATAATCGATAATATATATATCGAACCACAAATTCTAGCGTTGTAAGTTTTAAACTTACCGCTGTCCTAGTTATATTGTTTCAATTTCATGTTGTAGTTGGTATTTCTTTAAGATAAAAAAAAAACAACAAAACAAACAACAACCAGAATGTTAGATGTAAGTGGATATCTGAACAACGTTCAATACTCGCTGAGGAAAGGTGTCAGTCTGTGTGCAAAGGGGCTCTTTGTGCTAAGTGCAGTAATATATCGCAAGAAACATAAAGACGAAAACCAAAAAACTGAGCATGTCAAATGTTCTAAACGGGTTCTAGTTCTAAATTATTAAGCTATTTGATCAATGGAAAGCCATAAATTCAGTTGATCAAATCTTAAGTTAACGAATTGTTGTTCAGTTATTTACACATAAAAAAAAAATTTGGAATAGAAGACATTGAACTATCTACGTAAACAGATAAATCTTGTATTCTAAAAACAGCTGATGTAAGTATTAAAACCTTAATTCAAATATAAAGTACAGAACAACGTTTCAATCTTCTCGGGTCATTTTCAGGTTAACAAAAGTTTGCAAACTTTCGGGGTTTATTTCCTTCAGTTTGTGTAACTAATTGTCTAACTAATCCTTTCTGTTTTTCTCTACTACTCAACCTGACGATTCCCTAACATCGAGATGATTTTTTTATTTGTTTATCTGCGACTATAATGGATTAAATCTCTTTCACCACGTGAAGACCTTTCATTAAAAATATACAATTACTTTACTTCCTGTTATTTCTCATATTTTAGTATCTAATACATCTATAAATGGCTCATATCTAATACATCTATAAATGGCTCATATCTAATACATCTATAAATGGCTCATATCTAATATATCTATAAATGGCTCATATCTAATACATCTATAAATGGCTCATATCTAATACATCTATAAATGGCTCATATTTAATACATCTATAAATGGCTGCTGCCAACAAATCCATCAATCCACAATAAGTATTTGAGCAAAGTAATTGGACAAGTCATTCCAAATCTTCTGCAAATTTAGCTAAGTTTTCTTCTATACTTTATGTTCTGTTCTCAAACTTTGCTCTGAGTATTTCCTTCTAACATTTCACTTCAAACCTGTTGGATGAGGCAGCTATCAGAACTTTGTAGTTGTTTTTTGTTGGAAGGCTGCTTAATATCGTTAAAACTGGTCTTAAATGGACACATAAATTAGTAGCTTGTTTTTGGCTCCTTCATCTATTCACTCTGGGAATGATTTTGAAGTGAGCCTGATTTGAATTCTATGACACCATAACATCAAAATATGTTGGTTTCTCAATTGGACAATATTTCTGAATTGGCCATCTAAGTTTTGGAAATGGATATAGTAGTGACATGGCTGGAATAGTCCAGCAAGGTCCTGCAGTAACAGATAAGTACAGATCAAATAAATGTTCCTGTTCCATGTTTTGTAGTAGATGTTTTAAGGTTGAGTAGGTGCAGAAAGAGGTATGGTTCGATTTTGTAATTACAGCCTTTATGTAAATCTTTGATGTCTTTCTGTACTTCATAAATCTTACTTCTACAATTCTTCTGTGAATCTGTAATAGTTTCATGAATACTGTCTTTAATCAAAGTTACTTTGTTTTTAATTGTCATTTGAATAGTGCGCCTCTTTTTATAACTCCTCTCATAAGATCCTGGCTCTTTTGTATAGGTTTTTCATTGTTTAATTAACTCTATCAGGTTTCTATTTTTCTGGGTGTTCATGTGATCATCTTGATAGGTGAAGTTTACTCAAATAACTGTATTTTTTTTTTCAAAGTAACACCACTTTTGAGGTCAAAGTTGTGATGTTCTCTATTGTTGGACAGGAGCTATCGAATTATTTAGTGAAAATGATGCAAAGTAGAGTCCACGTAACAATAACAAATCGTTTTGTTTCTTACATAACGTTTGGTGCGTAGGCTTAAGTTCGCAAACAACATTTTCACTTTCAGCAGAAAGGCCTGACAAGTGGTTTTCGATACCCGCAATGAGTAGAGCACAAATAGCTCATTGTGTAGCTTTGCGGTTAGCAACGAAGAAAAAAAAACTCACCCATGTTTCAATCACTTTAAGCATCAAGTGACGTAAATAGTTATCACTGACGATTGATGTCAACGTGTAACAGACTTAATCAGTATTTTAATATAATGACAAGTATAACATATAACTGACAAGAGAATATTTGTTCATTTATTATTATGCGAATGAGCTGCCTACGTTATGCTGGGCCTAGCATGGTCAGGTGATTAGGACGATCGATTCGCAATCTGTGAGTCGCGGGATCACATTTGGGCTCCCCGCTGGTACAGCGATAGTTCTACGGATTTATAAATCAGGGGTTCAATTTCCGTCGGTGGACTCAGCAGATAGCCTAATGTGGCTTTGCTATGAGAAAAACACACAAACACATACCAAACTTGGCATGAAGTTTTGTGGGGTTCATGAGGAGACACAAACAAATTTACCGTTTCACATTCGGTGTTTTGATGTTTATATGAGCTTTTTGGTTTGTTTTTTTTGGCAGATTATGTGTAAAGGAAAAAAAAAAACTTTTCACGTCCTAAGATAACCTTTCATTAACCATGAATTTACACAACTTCCGTCCAGGATACGGGTACCCTAGCTACACAACTTTCGTCCAGGATACGGGTACCCTAGCTACACAACTTCCGTCCAGGATACGGGTACGCTAGCTCGTTACACTGACAAGTGAACCAGCATTCGTCAAATTAGTTCTACATAAAACACACCAAACATGGTACTCTAACCCTGAGCTAATCTTGACAGTATCTTATGTTTATTGCTGACACTTCCTTTAATGTCTACTTCACAAGTAGTACCCGCTGGTACAGTGGTAAATCTACGGATTTATAACCCTAAAATCACAGTGGTTCAGTAACTCTCCCCGTCGCGCCAAACATGCTCGCCCTTTCAGCCGTGGGGGCGTAATAATGTGACGGTCAATCCCACTATTCGTTGGTAAAAGAGTAGCCCAAGAGTTGATGGTGGGTGGTGATGACTAGCTGCCTTCCCTGTAGTCTTACACTGCTAAATTAGGGACGGCTAGCACAGATAGCCCTCGAATAGCTTTGTGCGAAATTCAAAAACAAACAATACCCCTCGGTGGACAAGACAGGTGGCCTGATGTGGCTTTTCTCAAAAGAAAACACTCGCACTCCCTTTACAAGTAACAGTGTTAAAGGTCAGGTATTTTTTTTTATTTACTGTTTCTTAGACATTTGGGCCCGGCATGGCCAGGTGGGTTAAGGCGTGCGACTCGTAATCTGAGGGTCGCGGGTTCGCATCCCCGTCGCACCAAACATGCTCGCCTTTTCAGCCGTGGGGACGTTACAATGTGACGGTCAGTCCCACTATTCGTTGGTAAAAAGAGTAACCCAAGAGTTGGCGGTAGGTGGTATAAAGCTACTCGAGGGCTATCTGTGCTAGTCATCCCTAATTTAGCAGTGTAAGACTAGAGGGAAGGAAGCTAGTCATCACCACCCACCGCCAACTTTTGGGCTACTCTTTTACCAATGAATAGTGGGATTGACCGTAACGTTATAACGCCCCCACGGCTGGGAGGGTGAGCATGTTTGGCGCGACGGGGATGCGAACCCGCGACCCTCAGATTACGAGTCGCACGCCTTAACACGCTTAGCCATGCCGGGCCCCTTTTAACATGTCAGTAATCTTGCAATAGACCGAAACGACATTTCTTCATCCAATCTTTTCACGTCTACAACAAAGAGACTATTTATAAATTCTATAATTTGTGTTGCTACAAATCATTCACATGAAAAGTATCCTAGTAACTAATTAAAAGATACGGTTGATGATATTTATTATTGATTTAAAAAATAGCTAATTTCACCAGAATCTAAAGTAATCAATCCCATGTGTGTTTCAGAAAAGCTTTATGAATAATGTATGCGGACATATGAAATATAAAACACAAGCTTCTTAAAATAGTATGTTCGAAATTAACTTTGTAGTTAAAGTGTCGGGCTGTGGATCCAAATGTCAGGAGTTTAAGACGAGATTCAATTCGACACTTTTAGCTGTGGAGCTATAGAAAGATAACTAATCCCATTATTCGGTTCAAGCAGTCGGACTAGATCCTCGTGACAGTTGATGATGCTGGTTAGTAGCTCAAACTTAAAGATGGCCAAACCTGGTTCCAAAGGGTCTCTGACTTAGCCGTTTAGCCTACTTGCGCGTAAGATTGTGTTCCGGTTGTGAAGTTCAATTCCAGTTGAAACGGTTTAGATGTTCACTACAAAGTTAGTAACATTTAGGTACAAATATTAGGCGTTACCACTATCAAACATCTTTATTTTCCTTTCAATAGACGAATTTGTATTGCATTTCTAATATATATATCATTCAGATTTAGTACTAACAACAAAAATGCAAATACACTGGTTCAATAACAACAACAACAAAAGCACTGAACTTTGTATCGTTTTGTTTTCTTGGTTAAAGCAAAAAAAATGTTAATTTAAATACAATCAAAAGAACGTTAGAATCAAAAAGGCCATTTTAAGACAGAGGTAAACTATCGATGTAACAGAAGTATTTGTTTTAAAACAACAACTAACATTAGGCTAAACAATTTGTTCATTCTATAAGGTTTTCTTGATTTTTTTTAACCGCAATATGTTACTCACTGTGTATCCGTCAAAAGATAACGACATCATATCTAGAATATCTGATATCCTTTAGATTTTACACATAAAATCCAAGTTAATAAGCACAAACTTACAAACCGCTGCTGTTAATAACAATAATGAAAAAAATAGTTGTTGGCTTGTTTGTATCATGAATTTCTGAAAAGTAATCATGCTCAGTGTTACGAAACGGTCAAAGAATAGAGGAAAATTTTTGTTTTTCTTTATTAGATGTTTGTTACTACGAACAAAAACCATTGAAGGACATCAGTTAAAAGTCTTTTTTCTATAAATAAGTGTGGATAGATTCTCCCCTGTGGATAGACGGTAACTTTAGGGACTTTCAACGTTTAATCAGGGTTAGATTCTTCGCGGCGGATTTAGTTTGTTTTGAATTTTGCGCAAAGCTACACGAGGGCGCTACTGTCATCATTCCTTTTATAGGGAAGGACTACAAGGGCTGCTTGTTTACCAACGAATAGTGGGATTGACCGTCTAATTATAACACTTCCATGGATGAAAGTGCGAGTATCTTTGGTGGGGCAAGGATTCGAACCCACGATCCTCAGAATGCGAGTCGAGAACCTTATCCACCTGGCCATGCTGGGTCCAGCGCGGTGAGCTAATCGCAGAGAGCTTATTGTGTATATTTTTGCGCTAAAACAATAACAATGTATAGATTACGTCTACTCCAGTTTTAAAGGATCTTTCCTTCTTTTCTATTATTAAAACCTAATTTCTTGTTGCAAAACATTCTTTTTTCTAGACCAATTCTTTAGGTTACAAATTACTTTGCTTTTAAAAGTCTTGCATGTGGTTAATTCAAAAACACTAGCAAGAAAAAAAATCCTTGTTAATGTTTTTCGTCGGATGGTTAAAAACGTTTCAATTCACGTCACAATTGTCTACATTTCGTTGATTGCGTTTCTAGTATTTAAAAATTCCATATTTCAGTTTTCTTGTTCTATTTCCCGCAGAGGATACGTGAACGGGCACGTAAACTGGATAACTCCCGTTTTCTTGTAGCCAAGATGGCGTCTTTATTGGGAGGACTGTCACTGGAGAATTTCCTGTTGCATAGTTTGATGACGAGTTGAAAAGATGCCCTAATTTAACAGGAAAAAAAATAATGCGATGGTTTGTCTCATTACCAAATCGTAATCCTGCTGTGGTCTCGTTATCTCGGTTTGATGCCATGCTCTGTTCTGAGGTTTCTTGTTTAGGTGTTCCAAGTTCATCAGATGAGTTCAACCAAAACTGACTTGAATTGTTATTGATTGGCTCAGTCACGTGGTCTGACAACTCGGTGCCGTTTTCCCTCAGTGTATTATCCCACGATGTCGTATTATGAGCATCCGTTTCATTTTCGTTATTAAAATAAATATCTGAAAATGATGCATTATTCATTGAATAGGTCGTGTTTTCGAATCGTGTATCAAAAGATAACGTGGCTTCCGAAGCACTTTCTGTAGAAGTATTATTGTAAAATGTAGAAATGAAACTATCTGTTGAGTTCATTATGTTGTCGATTGTTGTAACACTTTCTGCTTCTGTAGACGGTGTTGTTGAATCTGTGATTCCGTTTTCCAAAGAGTTACAGGAAGTAACTTGGTCTTCAGGGTAAGTATAGTCATTTTCATCTGAATCGACGAGAATGCTGTTTACGTATACGTTTGAGTTATAAATATTGTAAGTGTCCCCAGTGTCATGCTTTGTAGCTTGTGTTGTTGAAAGTGTCACTTCATTTATCAAAGTGTTGTTGTTACTGATGGGATGGATACCAACATCAGGAGGAAGGCTTTGTTTCGTCATATTAGCGTCATCAGAAAGTGAATAACTGGAGTTATATTTCGTGACATAACGAACAATAGCACTTTCTAGATCATCAGGGTACTTATAATAATCTCCACTTGAGTTGGTATATTTGTTGTACAGATATATGATTGAGTTGTAAATATTATAAGTGTCTCCATGGTTATGTTTCCGCAACTTTTCATCGTATTTTAGTAGCTGTTCACCGCCATCTTCGTTACTGTTGTCCATATCATGATCATCTTTGTAACTGTTGTTCATATCGTTATCATCATTGTAACTGTTGTCCATGTCATGATCATCTTCGTGACTGTTGTCCATCTTATAATTTTCATGATCACCATAATGTTCATGAGAATTGTGGTAATGTTCGTCCTCAGGCTGAGAATCTTCGTCGTCTAAATAAATGACATATGATGAATTTGAATTTCCTATACCTTCTAGAGCGCCATCTACCTCTTCTTTTGCAATGTCCCTAGCACCACCATTTTGTCGCGTCATTACTGCCGGAAATCCTTCGTTATCATTGGGAGTGTTGAGGCCAAACAAAGTCGAATCTTTCATTACAGTGACGTCAGCAGGGTTCTTGCCTTCAACTGCTGGATCATTAGTTCTCACTGTGGCGTAGAATCCATTTTTGTCCGCAGTGTATTCCACCACTCGACTGTTATCATCCTCACCAATAATCTTATAAGATCCCGACACTTTGCCTGACTCGTTGGACGATTCTTGATGAGAATAGCCGCCATTTTGGCCGATTGGAACTTCGTATTGAAAAGAGTAAGGAAACCATCCACGATTTAACTGCAAGAAGAAAAGTTACAAAGTTCACTTAATGTAAGCTTCTTTTCGACAATGTATTCGTTGGATGCTGATATAATTAGGAATATAATAATAATGAAATAAATAAATGCATTCAAAATTTCCAAAATAGGGCGCTCGACTCGTAATCCGAGGATCGAGGGTTTGAATCCCCGTCACATCAAACATCCTCACTCTTTCAGCCGTGGGGGCATTATAATGTACGGTCAATGCCACTACTCGTCGGTAAAAGAGTAGCCCAAGAGTTGGCGGTGGGTGGTGATGACTAGCTGCCTTCCCTCTAGTCTTACACTGCTAAATTAGGGACGGCTAGCGCATATAGCCCTCGTGTAGCTTTGCGCGAAATGCAAAACAAACAAACAAACAATGACAAAATACACACACAGATTAACCGTTTTCAGCTCGCGTGTTCCAGATAATAATGTAAAGAAAACGTGTGACGTCAAAATTAAATTGTAACACAAATGTTGAGATTTTGATCGTTTTCAGACGAGTTTTATTAACGTTTGTTTTGAATAGAATAAAACAAATCGAGACTGTAGTACTATTTGTCTACCTTTTAGTCTCCTGTTATGTTTTTAACAGAAATAAAATTCTACTCCGTGCAGAGAAAACTCCTCAGTAGACGGTACAAACACAGAACCTTCTGGAATGACAATAATGTTAAAGCACGTTTGTAGCTGAAATTGTAAATTTTTAAAGTCGGTGGTGTTAAGAACTGCAAAATTGAACTTTTTCTATGCTTTGCGTTATAATTTCTAAAACTGTCGAAGTAATAAATGTATGGCCTGAAACCTGCTATTATTTGCTTACTCTTAACTACTTGTCGCACTGTTTCTTTGATTACTTGCCCTTTGAACGTGAAAGCAAAATTTCATAAGACGCACAAAGTTGACCAAGTCATTTTTGAAGGGTGAGTGTGAGAAACGGTCATTTAATTATGGTATTCTGGTGTGTGTTGGAAGGATTTATTTTGTTTGTTTTTGAATTTCGCACAAAGCTACACGGGGGCTATCTGCGCTAGCCGTCCCTAATTTAGCAGTGTAAGACTAGAGGGAAGGCACCTAGTCATCACCACCCACCGCCAACTCTTGGGCTACTCTTTTACCAACGAATAGTGGGATTGACCGTCACATTATAACGCCCCCACGACTGGGAGTGCGAGCATGTTTGGCGCGACGGGGATGCGAACCCGCGACACTCAGGGAAGGGTTTAAATTGTCTTAAAGTGGTTCCCTGTGTGTTTGTTTTACTGAAGTTATTGTTTTTAAGAGTTAACTTTTTGTAACTTTATCATGAGGCGAGACAATTCGTGAGATGAACACGTTATTAGATATATTATTATATGTAGGCCATAAATAATTAATAAGTATAATACAGATTGATGTAAATCAATCACGACCGGTTCTAAAACCACATTCAAAAACGAAGTGATAAAACTGTACCTTGATCAGGCGACATTATATGAGCTTTGCATGTACTAATGTCCTTTATTGCTCATAGTAAATGTATCTCTAACACTCGTTGAGTTTTTTGTCCAACCAGCCTTCACTGTTTTTCTGCTTGACTAATACCTATGGCCAGGTGGGTTAAGGCGTTCGACAGGTAATTCGAGGGTCGCAGGTTCGAATCCCGGTCGCGCCAAACATGCTCGCCCTTTCAGCAGTGGGGGCGTTATGATGTGATGGTCAATCCCACTATTCGTTGGTAAAAGAGTATCACAAGAGTTGGCGTTGGGTGGTGATGAATAACTGCCTCCCCTCTAGTCTTACACTGCTAAGTTAGGGACGGCTAGCGCAGATAGCCCTCGTGCAGCTTTGCGCGAAATTCAAAAACAAAACAAAACCAACACTTGTAGCCATGCTGTTCTCTCGCATTCTCGATGGACATCTGCAACATGGGTTATCATTCATTTCAGTCATATTCCCTACGCTGTTTGCTTATCAGATGGATAGAACCCATAAAGCAGACTGAGAATGTTCCAACGTATATGAGCTAACTCGCGTTAGACGATACCATTCCTTCTTACTTTTGACCGTTGAGATTCACCATCTTCTTAGTACCATGGTGTAACTTACGTTTCAAGAAGCATTTTCGTGTGTTATAACTGTATATTGTATTGAAACAGTTAAAATGTTTTAACAAATCGTGTGCTTATAAATGGGCCACTCTACAAAATTCAAGACATTGCATTACAACCAAAAAAAAATAAAGAAAATGGTACTTCCAGTTCAAGTGTTTTGATATCTGAACTAGTATTTATGGATTTCCTTTTGCTACTGATAATTTAGTTGAATATTTTAGTTCATTTCACTCAAACTGTTACTGTATTGCGAGTTTCTTTGCTACTGTAATCCTTTCACAAAAATTTATTGTCTTGTTGAATATTTCAATGTTGAAATTAATCCATTCCCTTGTTAGCATTAATGGAAAGAATAGATGCACATTGTATTTAAATAATGTCTTCTACGTAACTAATTACAGTTAACAAATCTTAACATGCAAATCAAATTCTTTGCTTCTGTCCACATGCTGCTTAACTGTAGTGGTCTTTGTGTAAGTGATTAATTTGCATTAAACAACAACCATTATTAATAACTTTCTGTAGGGTTAGTACATAAGACCACATGGATACATATTTATTTATAAATTCATTTTGCTATAAAGTATCTCACCGTCAAACTTTCGTCACATACTATAATAGCTTGCCTGTTGCTCCCACATTAATTACCTTAGCAATCTTGGATTTCTGCCCAAATTATGACTCTGTCTGAAATCCCATAATATGCTGCTATCAATGAGACATCAAGTTTAACTCGTATTTTGTTTCAGGCATCACAAAATAAGTAATTACTAGCAGAAATCAAATTAATTAATACTAATTAGCGAAAACCTTGATTAGTGAGATTTAGTATTTGTGTTTTTAGTACTGTATATTATTATATACCAAATAACACTTGGCTTCAGAAATGTCGCTTCATATCTTTGAAAGGTCACAATGCCTTCTCTTTCATTAGTCGACCACATGACCATACAAATTAATTATAATGAAGCAGTTATTACCCAATATCTGGTTAATATCTCCTGTAGTGAACTTTTCATGATATATCAGAGAGTAAGGGATATTATACTAGCTTCTCAATAATTAATCAATCCAAGCTGTATCGACAGGAAACCATTGACAGTGATCCAGCCGACGGTTGGAGTTGTCTTTTGCTTCTGACTAAAGCGTTTCCTAATCTGTCTTCTGGACAACCAGGTGAGTATTTTCAGTTTTTCTTCTCGTTGGATGAATAAACATGACTTAAAAATGATATCTTCAGTTTTTTTCTGACTTGTTAACCTCAACCTCTGACTCATACTCGAGCCAATGCACTAGAAGTTCATATATGAAATATGAATGTTTTTGCACTCCTCGCTTCTGCTATAACTCACAAACCAGTGGACTGACCTGCCTGAAAATAGGTACAACCATGTCCAGTTGGATCTGAGATGCTTCGGTACCACCAGCACAGTCAGAGCCAGGCTCCATGCTGATAAATTCAATAATCTTCTGATACTTAGCAGCTGCTGATGTGCAAACTTGTGCAAAACATAATAGATATGCTACACTTAGACAAGTATTCAGTCCCTGGTTAAATTGGTGTTGGCAACTTGATCGTCAGTTTTTCATGACGACAGGTTTCTTCATGGTCCATGGACACCTTTCATATTGGTGAGACTGTTGACTGTGTGGTCCATGGACACCTTTCATATTGGTGAGACTGTTGACTGTGTGGTCCATGGACACCTTCCATATTGGTGAGACTGTTGACTGTGTGGTCCATGGACACCTTCCATATTGGTGAGACTGTTGACTGTGTGGTCCATGGACACCTTCCATATTGGTGAGACTGTTGACTGTGTGGTCCATGGACACCTTCCATATTGGTGAGACTGTTGACTGTGTGGTCCATGGACACCTTCCATATTGGTGAGACTGTTGACTGTGTGGTCCATGGACACCTTTCATATTGGTGAGACTGTTGACTGTGTGGTCCATGGATACCTTCCATATTGGTGAGACTGTTGACTGTGTGGTCCATGGACACCTTCCATATTGGTGAGACTGTTGACTGTGTGGTCCATGGACACCTTCCATATTGGTGAGACTGTTGACTGTCCTATATATATATATATATCGTAATCCCTATTAGTTGGTGGACAGTGTCTCATCTGCCCTGGCTTTTACATTGGTCATTTACACCAGTTCTCAAGGGTAATGCCCAGTCTGCAAACTTGAGTGTGTAAGACAGTGGCTGATATTCCAGAATATGTAGCTGGAGAGGAGTTGAAATAATGGATTTTCATAATACCGACAAGAGTCCGACAACCACAAGAGAATTCACAACAACTTATATGACATAACCATTTTTCTTCAGCAATTAACTTTTTCTCTTAGTTTCAGTACTTCTATGAGTAGGAAATGTAATTATTTAAAGTCCAGGGTTCTAGTAAAGGCGATACTTATGTTAACAGAAAACAATTTTTCACAATAAAATTATGTGTCCATGACACCAAAATTTCCCCTTCCTACCTAACCTGCAGTATTTTCAGATAACTTTATTTCTCAAAAGCGTATATTTGATAGGTGCATTATATAATAGGGGATTTGATATAATAAATTGGTAAACAATACTGAGCTCTATAGAAACTGTTTATTTGTTTTTGAATTTCGCACAAAACTACTCGAGGACTATCTGCGCTATCCGTCCCTAATTTAGAAGTGTAAGACTAGAGGGAAGGCAGCTAGTCATCACCACCCACCGCCAACTCTTGGGCTACTCTTTTACCAACGAATAGTGGAATTGACCGTCACATTATAACGCCCCCACGGCTGAAAGGGCGACCCTCAGATTTCGAGTCGCACGCCTTAACACGCTTGGCCATGCCGGGCCCCTTTTAACATGTCAGTAATCTTGCAATGGCGGGCCCTCTAGAAACTGAGTGAGTAGTTGTGTAAGACATAACTTGTGATGCAAAGTAAAAACAGTGCATATTACGCACAACACAAATTAATAACACATGCACTTCACCTTGTGAATAGCGGACTGTCCCCTTTACCGTGCGAATTTGATCAGGTTAGTCCTACTGTCTCAAGATGTATTTATCAACTGATAATTTCACTGAAAGGTATGTTCCATAGTATCTAAACATGCCTTATATAGTTGGTTCGGTAATACGTATAAGGTTTACCAAAAACAGTTAGTACTACCATTAAAACATAATGGAGGTTGTTTTCTCAAGATTTTAATTAATCTATTAATAGAGGACACTGCTGTAGACCTTCATATACAAGGTGCAGCTTTACAGCCATACCATCTTCCAACTGAAGGGGGGACCAGTTATTATATTAAAGGATTACCTAAGAACAAAGGCAGATGGAATAATTTAAGGACTTTTTGGCCACGTACTGTGGGAAAGATAAAGGCTTTAGTGCAGAATATCAAATGTTCATTTTCACACATCTCACAGGTCTACGCTAACTGTGTATTCACTAAAGCTAGTATCAACTAATTGAAATTAAGTACAATTTTGAAACGGCTTATTGCAAATATTGCTCCACTGTTAATAGAGTGGGACTTACTTGTGGATGATATGTCTGTTCTTGAGTTGTGCCTCTTGAATCTTTCGGAGTTTTAATGTCATATTCAGGTGTATAAACTTCCTGCGAATCACAGTAGGTCACCCACACCAATCCTGCGAATAAGAGGGTTGCCTGAAAATCACATGACAAGCATGAGAGTCAATCATATTACGTGAATCACCTGAAAATGCTGAATAAAACTTAAGAAAAACAACGTGTAGGTGGATTTATAAATAATTAGTCCTACGTTTTATTATAAGTTGCTAATCTTTGTACGTACTGTAGCGTGAAATATATATAATCGTAATGTACGAAAATTCCACAGTAATCTTTGTAATGTAATATGTTGTAACCTGAATATATATGGTGGTAATGGTCAAACATTTCACAGCATGATCAGCAGAATATCGAGGTTTGTAGCCCATAACTCTGATTAGACTAGTTAGGTTTATTTGTTTTTTTTTTTGCGCAAAGTTACACGAGGACTATCTGCACTAGTTGTTCCCTAACGTAGCACTGTAAGACTTTCGAGAAGGCAGCCATCACCACCCACCGCCAACACTTGGAGTACTCTTTTCCCAATAAATAGTGGGATTGACCGTCACATTATAACGCCCCCACGGCTGAAAGGGTGAGCATGTTTGATGTGACGGGGATTCGAACCCGCGACCCTCAGATTACGAGTCGAGCGCCATAACCACCCTGGCCATGCTCACCGTTTGATAAATAGTAATTGCAAGTATAGTTAAAAAAATCAATACAAACAGTTTCCAACTATTCATCAGAAAATCGATTGTGAAAGATTCTTAAGAAACGATTTATAATAAGCTGTTTATAATGGGAAAAATATTTTCATCGTTCAGTCTGCGTGACACCGAGGTCCTAGAATTGTATTTTCTATTATTAACATTCTCATTAACAATGTCTTTGCTAGTTACATAACTCATATCACTTATTATGTCAGAAAATAGGTTCTTTTCACTCGATAATTTGTAGTTAGAACAAAAGTACACAATGGGATATCTATATTGTGCCCATCACGTGTATCGAAGTCTAGCTTTCAGCGTTATATATCCATAAATTTACTGCTGTGCCACTAGGGGTCTTTCTATTCGAAAGTGGAAAATCGTATAAATCATGTGCTGTGTGATTGTTATGGGATATTTTTGCTTCCGTACATGAAAGGTAAAAATTAAGCATCCATATATATATTTATAATTTATCGATTAATTTTCTATTTTGTATTAGTTAATCTTATTTTTTCGTGCACAAAAAGACAGAGGGCGTTTCCAGGTTCGGTTATAATAACCAGAATTGGGATAACTTCTTCAAAACGTCGCTTTAACTTTCTGAGGTATGTTTGTTACGAGATCGCTTATTTGGGCTTTTTTATAACAGCTGATTTCAACATACAGTAAAATTATTGTAAGAGTGTTTTCAATGATTGACTGATGAATGAATAGTCTGCACATCATTACAATTTTCGAATTACCTTAACTCGACTCCTTTTCATTTCAAAAACACCTACAATTGTGAACTTTCTGGCCCACCTAACTTGACACATTCTATATTACACTCTTTAAGCCGTGAGATCGCCATTTTGAGTGCAAGTTATAAAATAACAGTTTTGAATGGTAGTGTTTGTTCTCTCGAGACTTAGAGGCGTGTTTTTCTTATAGCAAAGCCAAATCTGGTTATCTGCTGAGTCCACCTAGGGACCTAACATTTAATTATACTACTGCTTTTAAAACTGTCCGGATTTTCTCGAATATTCTAATAATATACTGTAAACGCTGTATTTAATTCAGTCAAGAAATAAAATAGGTTTACTTACCTTCCAGCTCATATTTCACTGATAGGTGAAACTGCAAAACTATTTGTCACGATACAAGGACGAGTCTTTTATATACGAGTCAGTGTATGAAAATCTCGATGCAATACTATGAACTTGCTATTTGGAACCTGTTCTGTCTGAGTCATGTGTTTCATAACTCACTGTATACCCTTGAATAAAGAGAAAATCCCGGATCTAAATTTACTAAAATTTAAGTAAGAAGCTCAATAAATGTGAATTGTTATTGACTGGTATTTCTACTCGATCCTGAACAACTGAAATTGAATAGGCAATAGTGTGGACAGTTTTTGTATCTCCTCACAGGATTTATTTTTGTTTCAATGAATTGATGGTCAAGTAGTATTGTGAAAACGAGAAATTCAATTACGACTTCTAATTAAATGGATTGTATTTCTTAGTTTAGTTCCATGAGACGTTGAACAACCACAGAACAAAGTTGGAAAGTCTAATTTTTACTTTTTACTTGAGGGGTTAATGTTGCCAATGCCAGAGGTTCAGTCATGACGTCAGATTTCTCATTTGAGGAATTTGATGTTATAAATGACAGAGGTTCCTGAACTGTGGCATCAAATCTCTTCTTTGAGAAGAGTGGTGGTATTATTTGGTATATATGGATTAATTACTATCCATCATGAAATACTGTCAACAGTTAATAAAAATGTTGAATTTCACATGAGGCTCGTCAAGGATTGTTTTGCTAGCCCTCCCTAATTCTGAAGTGACAGACAAGAGGGACTGCAACTAGTTACTACCACCCTCCTCTAATTCATAGGTTAAATTTCACCAAGTAGTGATGAGATTGAACCTACAAACGTATTCGATCACGTGAACAGCAGATTTCGAATCGAGTGCCCAACTGTTCCAAGCATTACTCAAAATGAACTTAGAATGTTTCAGAATGACATGTTTGTTATTATTACAATTAAATGTTAAGTGAGATTTCGTGGACTGAGCGAGACTTTAGGCAGAAAATAATTAACTGGGTGTGGCTTGTTTAAAAGTATAAATAAGAAGGAAGAAGTACGTGATTATGAAACGAAGACGGTAAGGTAAGAACACGGTAACGAAAGGCCTCTCGAAAACAATGAGGAGAAAGCGTGTGTAATTACTATCAACCGACGATCCTTGGATCATCAGTTGTTAGCAACTATGCGTGCCTTCTCCAGATCACTGCAGGTTCAAAAATCGCAATAACTAATTTTAAATATTACACCAGCAGGAATCAAATCAACAAACCAAATGCTTTTTGGAGGAACCAAAGCATCACTTTTTTTTGGATATGTTCGTAGTAGAATGGGTTGAAGTACATCGAAGAAGATACTAGTGTTTGTAAACGTAATATACTTTATATGTTAACTTATAAGGCGTACGTTTCAGCTGCTTATTAGTAATTTATTGGTTTTCTAGCAAGTCATCAAAACACGTACGCACAGTAGTATGCATGTAAAACATGGTTTGTAAGCATTTTCTTGTTGAGAGACTTACGGTAGTCTTGAAGGTTTTCACAAAAATTTTTTTGAACGATATATATATAGTGAAGGAAGAAAAATTTACCAATACAAAACTACTGACTTAATTTAATAGGGTTTTAGATTTATCGAACAAAACACTTTAGCTTGTTTAGAAATTACACAGTAAACAAGTTTTTGAAGACTTGGAAAAATATATTTATTTTAGCAGAACAAAATTGCATATTTTTGGTGTATTGCAACTCGCTACATTTAGGATGTTTTAAAACAACCTTTAACTACAAATATTTAAAAAATCACGAAACCATATACTGCTGTATACCACATATTCCCGATATCAGCAGAAAAATAACCAACATTTGGCAAAAACTAACAACAAAATATGACATTCCAGTTAATACTAAATTTATTCAAAAACCAGACACAAAAGTAAGGTCTATACTATGTAAAAACTACACTGACAAACACCACACCAACATTATTTATAAAATACAATGTGATAACTGCCACGACTTCTATATTGGAGAAACAAGTAGAAAAATGGAAACCAGATTCAAAGAACATAAAAAGTCACCTTCACACGTTTTCGAACACTGCAAGTCGAATAACCACAACATAAGCATAGAAAACACCCAAATACTAAATAAAGAAACAAACATAAACAAATGCAATATTAAAGAAGCCTTACTTATACAACAACTCAAGCTCAAAATAAACCAATACAAAGGAACACCTTTATACCTATATTAATAATATAATATAATCAAACATTTAAGCACGCCCTCTACATTCATATACTCAGTTACACAACATGTGGTCAGTTACCTCCTTCTTTCTTTGTGAACCTGACGATGACCGAAGGTCAAAACGTTGTTCACTCCTCCACATAAAAAAATTCTCAACCCAGACCAGCCGTTTTTACGTATATATTTAACGTATCTGTTTTAAATATATTCGTATTATTGAAGATAATAGAAATTCACACAGTTGCACGTTCGTAGATCCGAAATCAACGTAGAAAGACATAACTACTATTAAACTAGATGTATTTCGCAGGGTCCCCGAAAGTGTTCTGTTTCAAGAGTAAATAAAACCAAAAATGAGAGGAACAAATATTTTATTTCTTCGTTTGGAGGTTCATGCGTAATGCTGTGTTGCAGTCTGAATAATATATTTAATCCTTCCCGTGATTCATGGTATGCGCACGTTTTACTGATGTCACGACAGTATAAATTGCAACACTAAACGCCCTTTATGCGACTTCAATTTGGTGTCTACTGACTGACAGAGAACACACTACCACACAGTGGTGTGAGTGGTTAAAACAGGTTACCCTCTTCGGTTAGTATGGTGAATTCACAAATTTATTATTAATGTAGCTTCATCGTATCACACCAAAGTCACCCAAAAATGAACCTTACATAAGGTGTAAAGTTACTATCTTCTTCTACTTTTCGTCACTTAGACTTAGGGTTTTCGAGTTGCAACCTGTATGGTGGCTATGTCTAAAGACAAGATTGTTTACATTGTTAAGCTACAGTAACTTTCATTTACAGAAATAAATTTGACTTTGAGTATATGTAATTTTCGCTTTTAAGGTCGGCGTTTTATCTTCATTACGATGTAACAACTCACTCGATTTTATTCATTTTTAAATTTCGCACTGTTGAGAAAATGCATTGTATATATTCGGAGAGACAAGTGGTATCCAATGAGAACTTCGTGGTTGTGCTCTTAACATTTTGATAGAACAGCTCAAAAGGTTCTTCCCAAACATAATTCTTTGCCCACTTTATTTTCATTTTCTTAACACCTAAAGTTTCTAAACAAATGTTTCTTTAGGTTGTTAAAGTTCCTTAGAGAAATTCCGGTGACATTCAACTACATAGTTTTGCTTGAAATCGTTATTAGTTTACTTGAAGTATTTTGCTAAATTTCGTTGTAACAAAACTAAATAATAAATTGATATCAATATAAGCCTCAAAGTATTTCCAAGAAACAAATCAACAGAAAATTGTTACTTTATTTGAGTTGAAACATTCGTAATAAGTTGTTATCTGATAACTGTGAAATCAGTATGTAAGCCAAAATAATCGTGTTCTATACAGAAATACTTTCCTCTCGAGTGATATTTCTATAGAATTTTACAGTTAACGAGAAATATGTTTGCTCGCAATTAAGCACAAAGTTACACGATGGGTCATCCGTGCTTTGTTCACTATAGGTATCGAAACTCGGTTTCTCGAGTTGCAAGTCTACAGGCATACTGTTATGCCAAGAAATATGATAATTTCAGTAATCAAGCAAGAAAAGATTTTCCATATAGCGAATTACTTATTTTGAAATATGATAAAAATAAATAAAAACGGTTTTAACTTTCATAGACATACTTGGGGTCCAATTTGACTCCAGCAAAGAACAGTAAGTTGTTATCCATAAGCATGTGATGAAATTGCCATGTTACTGTCCTATTAAACTCAAAGAAAATTGAAAGTGTACGTTGTGGGTCACCTTGGGTCTAATCAGTCCAAACACAAATATATCCTTACAGTAGGTTATGGAATGAAAATCCAATAAGCAGGTTACATAATCGATTACCAAACAAAGATTCTATAAAATGGGGATTATGAGTGGTCATGACAGAGAATACTTGTTGGGGTAGCGAGATGTAAGCATGTTTGCATAACAGTGATGTTATAAACAGACAAGATGATACTGTATTTCTTCGACGATTTAATTGCCTTTATAGTGAAGAAAACGTTTAAAAATCGTTTCGAAAAGTGTAGGACAAACTGCATGTTTTGTGATGTTCAATGATCATGGGGTCCCTTGGATATAAATTTGTAATGATTATGTAAAAAGATATACAACCGGAAATGTTGTTGTAGTCCACTTGGACATCATATGTGCTGATGAGGGACTATAAATTATGTTGTGATTTATTTACAAATTGCCTAAAATATTATAAGTATGAAAGAACTTTAATTCAAGCACACTTAATGTTGGTCCAGATGCATTTAACTCGAGAACATTTGTGTGGTTCAGTGCTAAAGTTCGTGTACTTCTAGACCGTAATTACAATACCATGTGATCGATAGTCTTACAACTATAATAAAAAGAAAAATGTACAAACAGTTCATCATTTAAAACAGGTGGGATAAAAATTAAATGTTCAAAACAAAATAAAAGACATTTTAAACTAGTTATTTCACTAAAGATAACTGTGCAGCTCTGAAAAAAAACCAACAATACTAGATATCCACAAGTTTTTTATATGGTGAACAGCACCCTTTTTTTTGATACCACTGAATATACAGTGATTTTGAAAAAAGTACAGCCTTCAACCCTGCAGTCTTTTGTTCTGAAGTTGCAGTTTCACTCCACCAGAGCTTGTAAAAAAATAAAATGTAATTTCAGTCTTTCTCTATTATATTATTCAAAAGTGATGTCAAAATATTAATGGAGCACCAGACTTCACTAATTAAAGCATTACAAGTAGCAATAAGAGAAAAAGAACCCATTTATGCGTGATCTAATACAATATAAAATGATATAAACATGTGTGGGATGGAAACGTCTTAGTTACGTTGATATTGGTACAGGTATCCATTCAGTTCCACTTTTATTTGTTTGTGATCGTTTCTTTAAATTGCAACCAAAGTGTGCCTGTTGGCTACTCTGTTACTGATGGCATGAGAGAACAATAAGAAGTAAACTTTGTTGGAATATATGCCCAGAAATCTGTCATATACTGAGATTATAATGGTGTCACTTGCTTGTGATGGTCCAAGTTGGCATTTCTACATGTTGAAAGAATGGAGTGCAAGTCAGTACAACTTAAAACAGTTTTGTTGAATGAATAAAGGTACACACACACACACACAATCAGATGGCAAATATGAGAACTGAAAACGGACAATATTTCTTTGGCAAGTCCTAGATCCTTCACCTAAGAAACGAACATGGCAGGCACCAAAACTACTTTCACAGTTCGTTCGTTCTGCAAATGACTAATCAGAAAACTAGTATATTTTCCCCTGGTGGCTCAATGGTGCAGTAGAGGATTTAAAATGCTACAATTTATAGTTCTCTCCCTGTCATGAGTGAGCACAACTCAAAAATCTATCTTGTAATTAATCAATTCTTCAAAATAATGAGCAAGATAATTAGAAATAATTATATATGGTGTAAAAATATCATTACCCTAATTTGGATGTTTTAATATAAATTAGAAACATTACATTTCACCAAACCTGTTCACACCATAACAGTTCCCAGACAATTTGTTTTATCCCAACCAGTCTGAAAAGCACTAGGGTTAGGTGAAAAGCCTAGTTGGCACAAGATACACTAGGTATGGTGTAGTTGATATGTTATAAACGTTACCTTTACTTACAACTTACTGATACTAACAAGTGTAGCAGTTTGTTGAAACTAGAATGAATGAAACAAAAATTGGTGTAAAAACAAATTCCCTACTCACACAGTATAAAAAACAAAACAAATTATAAATATAAACAATTTTAAAAATATTATATGAAATATATAATTAATAGAAGGGCCTAAGTGTAGTATTTGTTTATGACAAACGTCATCAGTACATGACACTCATGCTGTATGAATAATTTTGAGTAGGTCTTTCTCAAATATAACAAGTTTATGAACTGTTATTTTTCTGATAGATTATACGTGAATTTGGTCCAGCTTTAGCATAAGTTAAGTGAGCACTATTCTAGAATACCACATTTCTAAGTTATATATTATAAACAACGTTTTATAAAGGTAAGTAACACTTCACATTTTTGTAATGAATAAATAATTCAATTCTTACTGATAATGAGAAATGTACTTCAAACTCTGTTAGGTTTTTTCAGTAATTTTTATAGTTTACATATTTCTATAATTAATACAAAAATTACCTCATTACCTGTAAGATAGTTTCAGGACTAGTCACAAATGTTTCTGAATGAATAACCTAATTCTCAAATGAAAAATGCTAAATAAACTCAAATTTGGTCGGTAGAGAGAAACACAATAAACACAGATTCTGGTTTATTTTTTATTGTTAAGGTAAATGAATGATAAGACATGAAGACAACAACAAGGAAGTTCACAGGCAAGTTGTCATATCTGCGTATTGAGGTACGCTACATACAGACTTCTCTAGAAACTGATCTGGAAAAACCATATTTATCTCATTTTTTCAAGAATTTCACAAAGCAAAAATACTTCATGACACCCACAATCCTATTGTTCATGGTACGTGGTAAATTGTACAAGTTCAATCCTTATACTTCAGCAACAGTTAGAAAACAAGATGATTGGCTTCTAGACGCACATTTATTCCTAGAGCTAACATCACATGTCACGTAAACAAAACTTAACGTCAAGGTTACAAGCTCTTAGATTTCTCTTGCATCACGTCCCATAACATGCTCGACTTGTAACTACTTGTTTAATTTTTTAATTGCATTAAAATAAGTACAGCTCATTAAAAACATTTAAACAAACCAAGACTTCCTTTAACAAGCTTCATTACGCATTACCAGTTCCAAAGCGAGATTGCCCAGAGAATCCTCATTAATGACATTGTTACTTTTCATGTCGCAACAAGAAGAAAAATATTACACATTACAAATAAAATGATCAGAACAAGTAAGTTGTTACTTTTCATGTAACAAGAAGAAAAATATTACACATTACAAATAAAATGATCAGAACAAGTAAGTTGTTACTTTTCATGTATGCAACAAGAAGAAAAATATTACACATTACAAATAAAATGATCAGAACAAGTAAGTTGTTACTTTTCATGTAACGAGAAGAAAAATATTACACATTACAAATAAAATGATCAGAACAAGTAAGTTGTTACTTTTCATGTCGTAACGAGAAGAAAAATATTACACATTACAAATAAAATGATCAGAACAAGTAAGTTGTTACTTTTCATGTCATAGTAACGAGAAGAAAAATATTACACATTACAAATAAAATGATCAGAACAAGTAAGTTGTTACTTTTCATGTGTATAACGAGAAGAAAAATATTACACATTACAAATAAAATGATCAGAACAAGTAAGTTGTTACTTTTCATGTCGTAACGAGAAGAAAAATATTACACATTACAAATAAAATGATCAGAACAAGTAAGTTGTTACTTTTCATGTCGTAACGAGAAGAAAAATATTACACATTACAAATAAAATGATCAGAACAAGTAAGTTGTTACTTTTCATGTCGCAACAAGAAGAAAAATATTACACATTACAAATAAAATGATCAGAACAAGTAAGTTGTTACTTTTCATGTCGCAACAAGAAGAAAAATATTACACATTACAAATAAAATGATCAGAACAAGTAAGTTGTTACTTTTCATGTCGCAACAACAAGAAAAATATTACACATTACAAATAAAATGATCAGAACAAGTAAGTTGTACCATGAGATGTGAAGTTATTCTTCGTCAGATATTACTCACTATCTACATCTAGCAAACACATTAAGAACATGAATAAATGTTGCACTAGTTCACCATACCATCTCTACATCCATTGCAGTAGTAAAACATGATAAAACTGTTACATGAAAACAAAACACTCAAACATGGCGTGATGTTTTCATAAATGATCTGACTACACTATAAATAATTATCTAAATGTTATTAGCAGTAAAGCCAAGCCTAGAGCGTGACAACTTCCCAAATATTTACATACGTCGTGATACACAGAAATACCATATTTATATGCACATGGTGTACTTCCTTGTCTAACATACAGAATTTATAGTGAACACTAACATACAATAAGATCAAATACTTCCTATTTGTCTTACGTTCTGCTTCTATCTTGGGAATTAGAATTAATTATGTTAAGAATTTTAGATCTAAGGCAAAGATTTATTCATATAATATCCACTTTCCTTTAACATAAACATTACTACAGTTAAAAAGGAACTGTGTACATTATACAATGTACTTTGCATCCACTGTCATGAAAAAGATACCTAACGAGGTTCCACAGACCAATTGCTACAGTTGGGAAAAACTTTGTAGCACAGTCAATGCACAAATGGGGAAAAATCCAAAAACGACTTCACAGTAAGAAAGAGATGTTCACACATTTTACAAGTCTTAACTCACATTAATTACTCTAGATACACTGCAGTCTCTTTATGTAAGTAATTATCTCAGTAGGGACTTACAAAGTTCTTCATAAAAACAACGAATCCATCTCTTAAATCGTGACAATAAAGAGAATCTTACAAACAATTAAAATAAGAAATGTAAAACTATTTTTGGTGTAAATCAGTCTCCTTCAGATTTCTCATATAGTAAAAGCAAGTAAGGAAAATGATTGAGGACATGAATTGACTTTTACTGAAACTGTCTGAAAGAAGACCACCTTAAGATTTTTCTTACATAATAGGATGAAACACAAAATGCTGTTGTCTTCATATGTGATCATCTGGATTCAAAGCCTGGCTCAGGGTGGGGGAGTGTTGACACTTGAGTTCACTGTGATGCCCATTCCTGAGCTAGGCCTGTTATCCTTCAGTGTTCGCCCTTGACAGTAACGGAAACTGAAGCCCCCGGCTTGACGTTACTGCCGAGGCCATTGCTTGTCGGGGAGCATGCCAGCTTGGGTGCAGTGCCCTGGACGTTTGAAATGTGCCTCCTAAAAACAAAATTGATAAACTGTAAGACATCCTCAATCTTTAACTACTAATGGAAAATTGTAAAATAAGTTTAAGCACTATAACATCTGCATTCTTTATTTGATATTTGGCTACTTCTTTCCAGACCATAAAACCAACAGCTTCTTTCCCTGTTATATATCTATGTTAAAAATAGATGTCCATGTTCAGATACTTTGACACCAATTTTATTTAATTATATCTTTGCACTACTGCAAATGTAATTATCATTTATCACATACATACAAAGTATAGTAAGGAATACTATTTTCAGCTTATGTTTTCATGTGCTAACTATAATGTAGTATACATGAAACATTTCATTCTTTATGTCAATATTTTCTTACCACACCAGAACCTTCACTTTATGTTTGATGTCAAGATAGTTTCTGTTGATGTCAAATTCACCTCAAAAACCAAGCACAAAACTGAAGTCATTAGTAACTCAAAATGACATAGAATCACACAATTCAAACGCCATTTATAAAATAACACGCGATAACTGCCCAGAAGTTTACATCACAGAAACAGGTAAAAAAAATACAAACCAGATTCACTGAACGTAATGAAAAAATTGTCCCATGTTTATCACCACTGCAACTAAAAAAAAATCATATCCATACAACACACCATAATTTTTAAACAAAGACACAAACATCAATAAATACAAAATAAAAGAAGCCTTCTCAACTGAAGAAACAGCCCAAACATAAATAAACCTGCAGGGTAACAAGATACCTCACAGACTGTCAAGAAATATCCAGTCAATTTTTTTTTGTTCAATACTCTCTGTACACTCATTTTTCTCTGTAAACTACCTATACCAGAGAATGACAAATCTTGTTACAATGCCATCCAGTTATAACAGTTTTTCTTCTGATTACCCAGTCAAGCCATCTCAAAACTTGTTAATTTTTGTCGTAAATACAATACAGCGATGTTTAATCTTGAAAAGACAAATCATTTCAAACAGACAGCTTTCTATATAATCACACTCATTAAGTCTTAACCTGAAATCTAATTGTCAGGAAAATTCCAGAAAAATATATTTTGATCCAAAACCTTTTAACACATACTAAACAACAAGATTGTGTTTCAGTATATTATACAACTATGGTGACCAAAGGGACATTTTGTTAAAAGTACAGAAACTGGCCTTAAAATCAACATAAAGGAAAATTATTTTTGTAAGTGTTTGGGTACAAAAAATAATTAATTCACTACAGTCCATATCCTTTAGGAACTTTACCACCTGATACTGCTCAGTCATTTTCAGAAGCCATTTTTTTTATAGAATTCATAAGATAGTATAAAACTTTCAATTCATCTTACTGCTAATACAGAAAGTCAAAGTGGAAATGTCATTTATGTGGATAAAGCCCTAACCCTGCACTATAATACATTAAATTGTATTCGACTGTGATAGTCTCTTCTAAAATGGAGATTCAGTGATATATATCTAACTACTCTGACAAATGTATAATTGAAATCAAAATGCAAAAAAATAAAAATAATAACCGTAGTAATTTACACAGTGAAAGCTTTTAAACTCCTATTAGGAGAATCTGCTCTATTACCACATCCTGCCAACCCCTTCAAGAAATTCTGGTGTTTTTTTGACAACTGTACAAACAACAATGTAACACAATGTGATAAAACCTACAATGAAAAAGATATAAATTTTGGAATCTAAAGTATAACAAGGAAGGTGCTGCCTAAATATATATAGTGGAAAAAGTAGAAACCAAATGAAAATAGGGTACAAGTGTTCAGTTATGGTTGGCTGATTTAGTGTTTTATGGCACAAAACAGCTAGGCCTATCTGCACCAAACATCTGGTAAAAAGTTAAAATTAAAGTAAATTTAGTAAAATTCATAAAAGGAAATTAAAGTAAAACAAAACAAAGTTTAAAAAACATAAATAGAATAAAACTAATGTTTACATCTAGTCTACAACATCAAGAGAAAAAACTACAGTAATTCAAGTTGTAAAGAACTTTCTGTAGCATAATTGTAATTATCATAACTCACCAGGAAGACTAACAGGTAAGTACAAAAACCACCATCAGTCACCTGATGTTGGCCTTTCTAGTGCTGATTCTGAGTTATTTGATGTTATGGCCATTTTCAAAAAGTAAAGTAATAAAAGTTTTAAAAGACTTGTAGTAAAATTTTAATAATAATTCACCAGGATGACTAACAGGTAGTTCAAACAGCAGCAGCAGTCACCTGAAGTTAGCCTTTCCAATCTTGGTTTCGAGTAATGTAATGTTACAGCCAGTTTTTAATTTCAAATCGAACTAGATGAACTGTGATTTTTAAAAGGGAGCCACATTAAAAAAGGTGTAATGTATAAATTAAAAAACTAAAACCATTACTAAGGTGGACAGTGTCACCATCACCAATAACACTGTCTAACGTTATGGAGAAACCTTATGACAGAGTATATTTAAAATGGTACCGTCGTTGAGAGTCATAACAGCAGCAAGACAGTAAAATGTGGCTTACTGTCACCTCAGTGGTACACAGACTACATACTGGTGGATCAGTTCCAGATAAAAGAAAAAGATGACTTAAAAAACTGTGGCCAGTGTGTAGTCTAGTTATAACAACTTCCTCTTTCCAATCCTTACGGAGCGTAAACGGCCAAAGTCCAGTATAAGGTTTTATTTGGAAAAGCTTGTTTTCATGTTACTCACTCCAAGTCGACTGCTAGTTGGCACTGAGTCAAGCCTTGAATACAGGACCATAGTCCATGTATGGAACAGGCACAGAAGTGCCAGAGTAGATGCATTTCGCTGTGGTGTTGGTGAGCTCGTTTCTGCAAATACCAATATGGTATCCAGAAAAACTGGATATAAATAGATGTTAAAGAGAAATGAGCCAGTTGGTTTTGAATATCGGCAAGAACAGGGTGTGAACCAACATGAAGTGATACCAGGACCAGTAGAGAACTAAGCGAGTCAGTATAAATAATGCAGTTTGAGTACTGCTTAGCTTCTATGTGATCTGGGGCAAGAGAAATGGCAGACAGTTCAGCAGTGAACACAGAAGCTACAGAGGGGATTCTGCATGCAACCACCAAACCACAACAAACCATGGCAGAGCTCACACAGTCACCTGATTTCAAACCATCTGTATAAGTAGGAATGGAAAGATGGTTTGAAAGATGTTCAGCAAATAGTACAGTATTTCTAATTGGGAGCATCTGCTTTTCTCATATGACTTAAAGATAGGGGACTGTAAGAAGTCGTGGTGGGATTGGCTGACCAGAAGATACAGCAATGTTATTCAAGGACAGACTCAATTCATCCAACTGCACCTGGATATGAAGGCCAAAAGCAGGAATGGCAGATTGTCTGTTCTGAAGGAGCATGGCCAATCAAGGAAGGAAAACAACCCCAGGTGGGATGCTTTGGTAAGGAACAAAGTTTCAAAGCATATAGTAAAGACATACAAAGAGCAGAGGTCCAAAGAAGGTTCATGAGACTCTATGTATAAGCTCTAAACTGGGGAAGTGCAGAAAGCTCCAGTGCACAGTTGAAGTCTTTGACAATGAATGGGGTTCAGCATCTTTAAGGCCAAGGTTCTGGCAGAGTCATAGACCAGTGATCCATAGTCGAGTTTCGATCGAATAAGAGCACAATATATCTTTAGCATAGAATATCGATCCACTCCCCAAGTGGTGGAAGAGATTACACGGAGGATGTTCAGTGCTCTTGTACATTTGACCCGTAGCTGCTTCATGTGTGGTATAAAGGTCAGCTTACGGTCAAAGATAAGCCCCAAGAACTTTGTCTCAGGGACCACAGGCAGCACAACTTCACCTATACGGAGTTCAGGATCAGGATGAATACCCTGTTGGTGACAAAAGTGCATGTAAATGGTTTTAGAGAAAGAGAAGTTAAAGCCATTTGCTGTGGTCCACTTCAGTAAACAACAGAGGGCAGTCTGTTGCTGCTGCTCAATATACCTCATGTTCGATGACTGACGAGATGTGAAAGTTGTTGACATAGAACCAGTTTGCAACAGTGAGAGGGAGTTGTTCAGTGATGGCATTAATATTTATATTGAAAAGTGTGACACTCAAAACACAGCTCTGAAGGACTCCAAGTTCCTGTAGAAAAGTATGGGAAAGCGTCAAACCTACACGAACTTCGAATCTCCTGTCCATTAAAAAATTGTTAATAAAAATGGGCAAATGGCCACGCAACCCATATATATATATATATATATATGGAGGTCTAGCAAAATGCCATACCTCCAGGTTGCATCATAAGCCTTCTCGATGTCAAAGAATACTGATATAAGATGTCATTTGAGAAAGGCTTCTCTGATTGACGTTTCAAATCGAATCAGGTGGTCCATGGTTGAGTGCTGTCATCAGAACCCACACTGAGTGGGCGATGAGAGGTTGTTTGATTCGAAGAATCAAAGAACACGAGCATAAACCATCCTCTCAAAGGTCTTACAAAGACAGCTCATAAGAGCAACTGGACAGTAGTTTGAAGGAATCTTGGGATCCTTCCAAGGTTAGAGAAAGGTAGGACAATAGCCTGGTGCCAAGCATCAGGAAAAACATTCTCCTGTCAGATCCAGTTAAAAACAATCAGAAGAATAGCAAGAGACACACGAAATAGATGACACAGCATTTCATAGTGTACTTCATCAGGTCCAACCGATGTACTGCCAGACCGATGAAGAGCCAGTTTGAGTTCCACCAGTGTAAAGGGATGATTATAGTTATAGAGACAATCAACTCAAAAGGAAAGAGGTGAACATTCTGCCCAAGTCTTGATGGTTAAGAAGGTGGAGGAAGAAGGAGAAGTGATAGATACCCGACAAAATCTTTCACCTGGAGTATTGGTGATGCTCCGGGTATCAGCTACTTCCTGGCTATCTGACAGCAAGATCAAGAGAAAGACAGAATTATATTGCCCACTGACCTTTCGAATCTTGTCCAAGATTTCTTCTTACCCACCAAGCATGTGCACGGGCCTGCTTGAAAGTGATGCTGTTCAAGAGTGTGGGACATCTACAGAAAGTACCCCAGGCCTGTTTTTGAGCCTTCCATGCCATGTGGCAGGCAGGATTCCACCAGTGATTCCACCATATCATGTAAAACATGTCAAGATTTTATGAATACACTGAGCAACTGCTTATATAATACAGTCAGTTACTGCTGCCACACAGTCGTCTACTGATGGCTTAGAGACGATGGCAGGATCAAGTTCTGCGAGAGCAGTGAAAGAGGGCCAGTTTGCATGATCCAGCAACCCTTCCTATCAATTTCAGCACTTCCCCAGAGGGGATGATGTCCATTAAAATCCCCCAGGATTGAAGAGAGAAACAGCGACTGCTCAATGAAAGCATCAAGGTCTGATTGATCATAGGTCTCTCCAGGCGACAGGTAGAGAGAACAACCATTGATGGGTATGACACATGGAAACACATATGGCTATGGCCTCCAAGGGTGTGCTGAGTGGCAAAGACAGGGTGGACACATGCTGATCAACCAACAGTGCCACCCCTCCATGCACTCATCCATCACACAGCCTGTCATTTCTGTACAAAGAAACCTACCAAAAGGTGACCGTATCAGCAGGTTTCAGAAATGATTCCTGTAAGGAAAGAAATACAAGATGGTAGGAAGCAATCAGTGTTTTGATGTCATCCAGATTAGAACACAAACCTCGACAGTTCCATTGTATCAAGGCAGCCATTTTTATTTATGTGTAGGCGAATTGCATGGAGAACCCTTCTGTTTACAACCACATCTCTTTTCCTTACTGTCCTTATTCGAGGGAGATCTATCGACCTCCATGGATCCTGCCCTGGGTCGATTGGGGAGGTCTTTGCTGTTGGAAGAGGATTCCAGTGACTGAGGACGAGAACAAATGATTGTTTTCCATCTTGAGGTGGGAGAAGAAGAGTATCCGAGGAAATGCCTGAACCCAGAACCAAAGGATGTGGATCTTGGAGTTTTCTTGGAATGTATGTAAGGGACATAGATGGGTGTTGAAGTTGATTCATCAACTTTTTTAACCACAGAGGTCAAAAGACTTTTCATTTGTTTTGAGAATGATTCTTTTGGAGGCACAGAGAGATTTGTCTGCACTCCCACTGCAGTAATGGAATGAAGTGCAGCAGCATACATCTGAGATGAAGTAGTGGACAGCAACTATCGAGCCTCAGGATAAGTAATGTCATGAATCGTTTTCAAATGCTGCACCTCTTTTTCTTCCAATCATTTAGGGCAAGAAAGAAAATAGGACAGGTGAGAGCCATTGCAACTGATGCAATGAGGGTCAGTTTCACACTCATAAGCATCATGGTCCTTGCCACTGCAACAAGCACTCGTCAAGGAACTACGATATGACATCTTTGAGTGACCAAACTGCTGACACTGGAAGAATTGGAGAGGGTTTAGAATGTATGGTTATACCCTGCAATTAAGATAAACTGCCTTGATGGTGGCAGGTGGATGTGGTGATGTAAGTGTCAGAATGAGGTCACTGGTCGGCTTCTTAATTCCATCTTTGTAAGTGGAGATACACCTCACTGCAGAAACTGCCTAAGTGGAGAAACCAGTGAGAATTATTGACTCAAGGATGTTTTTCAAATCCCTCTCAACAATAGCTCCTCGTGATGAATTCAAAGTAGCATGAGGTATTACCTCAATAGGTATATCCCCAATCACCTTTGAATGCAAGAGGAGTTCATTGTGTAGAGATGTGGATGTTTCCACCAATGTCACCAGATTGAAACTTCTTTACTGACTTTGGAAAGCCAGCAAGTCCCTCTAATCCTTTCTGAATGAAAAAGGGAGACATTTGCCCTAAAGGTTTGTCTGAAAGAGAGTGTGGGATAAGAAATGAGATACAACAGGTATTACAGATGTTGAAGATTGCTGCTCAGAATCTTCAAGTAGTGGTCATTTATCTATGGACTGTTTTTTCACTATTATTTAAGTTTTTATTTGGAGAATCCATAATAAAAAAGGAATATTTTAGTGCCCACTGACCCCACCTACCATGAATCCCTAAGAGGGGATGCACTACAATGTCAAAGAAGAACACTGCAACAATGCCAGAGTTTCGTGAGAACTTTACCCAAACACCAGCATCAGATACAATGTCCACAACACCTGTTGAGAACACTTAACACTGGTACTTGATTGACCCTAGCTCAAGTGGACCAGCTGATTGGCCCAAGGGAGGCCACCTCAAAGCTGCCTGTCTACAGGAATTCAAAGCCAAAGTGGTGTGTTAGGGTTGAAGCCCTCAACCATCAGGATCCTCTCCTCCCCTACATGGTTCACCATGCACGGCAAACACATGGGTGGATGTTTAGATACCAGAGGAGGTAAAGTGAAAGAACAGAACCTTTCCTAGGAGGTCTTGCTCACCACGTACAGGAATCCACACCGTAGGGGTGTTCAGTTACAGAGAATATAGACATAACTATATATAAGTGAAAAATTGTTCATAGAAAAACACAAAATATATAGAAACTTGTATGAGTAAAATCAAAGGAAAGAAAAATAGATGTTTGACTCTGTGTGCAATACCACATTACCCAAAAAACAGGTAATGAATTGTTACACCATTTATCCTACTTATACAGGCTTGTTTTAAGTAACCAATCTTGTTATCATGACACTATATACTCCAGGTGTACTTCCACAGGGTCCTCAAAAGTGTTCTCTTTCAAAAGTAAATAAAACCAAAATTAATAGTAACATAGTTGTGTTACTTGCCTATGAAGTTCATGTCATGCTATGTTGTAGCCTACAGAGCGCACACTTATTCTCATGATTCATGGCATGTGCACATTTTACTAACATCCTGACAACACAAATCATATCATGAAGGGTCCTTTATCTGACATTTTAATGTCTACTGACTGACAATATATTACTTAATATTGATGTATTACGTGATTACACAAACTAAGTATTGAGAGAAATGTACATCAGGTTACAATGTTACAAATGAAAAACTTTACACACTTTTCTTTTGAAACTACATTCATGGCTTTTACACATTTTACTGTCAACTGAAAGACTGGCAGATGATACACTACTGTAAAATGATGTAAGTGGTTAAAACAGATACTGATGATAAAGCCTATAAAACAGGCCCATGTATAAAGGGTTAAGTTTTATAGACATATAAAATTAGCATCAAAATAATACAAGATTGTTAGTAAGGAATCTTTTACTGACATTATTAATTTTAAAAGTTGAGTGGTGAAATATCAAGTGTAAAAAGAAACTGAAATCAGATAAGTCATAAGACAGGTAATTTGAACTAAATGATTTTGGGAATATTTAATTAGTGCAATACAAAGTTAAATTTAACCCTCTACAACAGAAACTGTGCAAGTTGTCCAAGAATTAGCCCTTTATCAAATATATTAACTATCAAGTTTCTATTTTTTTTTCACCTTGGCAGTAAAATTCATAACACTGTTAAGTTTTAACTTTATTAAGTTAGTAAAAACTTATCTTTGATTGTACCATCACACATTTATGGTTGAAAACTAATGTAAGGACTTGTATTATATAAAATATAAATTCAGCTTTACACGTTTTATACAGCAGTGGTTCTAAATACCTCACAAATCTTCTGTTAACAATGATGACATGTCAGGACCAGTAAGTAGCTTTAATACAGAAATATTTGGTTTTGAAATTGTATAAAACTATTATCCATATTAAAAGTCTTTTTGTTCCCACTTCACACACTTTGATGATCCCATAGTATCCACACTTGAACTGTCACGACTATTAACACACAAGTTTGACATGTTACTATTAACATACCCATCACCAGAAGCGATGTTTACATGTTCAGGTTTTACTCCTTCTGTCACTGAGTCTAAACCAAGTTCTGCAAGCGAACGCAGTGCACTAAGAGCAGCCTGGTCATGGGAGGTATCAATGGTAGGGCCAGAGCCGTGACTGACATGGGGAGGATTTGTGGATAGCGATACCAGTGACAAGTATTTCATTTTATTACCCTGTGAATAGATCAGACAACATATGAGATTTCCTCGCATTCAATACATTCTCATTAACATAAAAACTTTCTTAGAATTACATTGGAACATTTTACGAACGTTTAAAATAACTTCATATAAAAATCTACACATGTAAAAGTACGAAATTTTCTAACCTTCTGTAATGTACCCGAAAAACATTAATTTCTTTCCCATATGAAAAACATTTATTAAAATGAGAAATGTTTATCACTAGAGAAAGCAGTGATAAATATTCCAGTTTATTACCTGTAGAATATAAACCTATTACATTCTAAACAAACACTTCCAGTATTTAAAAGTTCCCTTTGATTTTCTGTTTTTTGAATTTGATTTATTAAATCCTGGCCCTGAAAATGACCTATCTTCTTGGTTGTTTCACCTACTTAACAGTGTACTGCATCCTGTTATCACCTCTTCCAACACTCTGAGCTGCAGGCAGCTTTCTCCCGATGCTACCGAGGCATTTAGGCCAGACTAATCCTTCCCCTCCCCACAGAGCCATAAATATACCTTCCAGTCAATTACCAATAATTATCTTAAGCCTCTTCTTTTATTTCCCTATCTTACTGTTTCACAAATATTTTTAAAATTGTATGTGTGGCTGAAGAGAAACCACAGTTTCTGAGCTCCACTGGTTGTCTCACAGGCCTCTTAGGGTCCTGTCAGATTTACAAACCTAAAAGACTTTCACAGCAGTTAGTTACTTGGTTCCATTCTTCAGGATATATAAAATGATTAAGTGCAATGAAACCAAAACTTTGTTAACAATTTTGCTTTTTACACATCAATACTTACTTCACTTCTTCTCTTATCATTATATTCAAATGAAAAGATATATTACTTATTTCTTTTAGAGATAACCACTTGTCACTGTTAAAGGGGAAATTCATACCTTAGGAAAGTCTCGAAAATGAACTTGAAACCCTAGAACTTCTGCTAAGTACATAAGCTGTTGTTTTGGTCTCACTGTAGTCTGGGTTTGTGAAGCCGCTGGTTTGGGTCCAGACTGAGAAAGTGCTTCTGCGGTTGGTGAAGCTCCTGGCGAAAAAGACAGATCTAAGAATAAAAACAACCTAATAATTTTTAGTTACTTACACGTAATCCGTTTTTGTTTTGTAAAACTTATGAACCAAATCACTTTCACATGTGTTTTTACTCATTTTCTTTTTTCAACATCTAATTTAAAAATTAAAAACATGTATAAATCTTCACACATTATCAAAAGCATGGGAACTGAGACATTTCTTCAACTGGACAGTTTAACCAGTTAGGAAATGTAGTAAGACATTAACTTTGTGAGTACATTCCCACTAAAACAAATTTCCATAAAATGCAAACAATAATGTTTTCTACACAAACCACCTGTTGTGTAAAGTTTATCTTGTTTTTACCTCCATTTCAAAATATAAACAAAATAAGGTGCCCAATTAAATAGAATAGGCATAAAAAAACAATAAATACTTAAACTAGTACTGTTCACAATAGTAATTTTTATTGGCATGCTACTACAATAGAATTACTTTGTGCTCAGTATCTCACTTAACCCTAAATTACCTTCTAAACAACCTGTGTTTAAAAAAAATAAATCAATTAAAAAATATAGAATCCAGAAGAAAAAAAAACTTAAAACCCAAAAATATTACTCAAAGTTTTTGCTCGTTCCTTAAATTTGCAACAAATATTATCACAAGTACTGAGTTCATGACTTGTTTTGAAATGCTTGCTTTCCTGCTAAGCAACAAAACAATGACTAGGTAATAAAACACCCAAATCACATTTTCACTAGAAATAACTTTGAAAAAACATGTAGATGTGATGAAACTTATCAAAAATTACATCTAAACATGCTCTCTCTAAAGAAACTAAAACCACACTTCCCTGTCAGAGCTTGTAGAGGCTTGTTAGTTCCTGTGCTTAGATGAAAATATTTAAGTAAAATATGGATAGTTTGTACTTTTTGTCTTTTGTTTTTAAATTAGAAACCACACAAATGCAAATCTAAATACTTTCATGTAAGAAGTTTTACTGTAAGGTCTAAATTATTAACTGGAAATTCAAACAATTTTTAAACATTAGTTTTTTGAATTCCTTACCAGAAAGACCAAGCTTAACCAATATTTATAACTTGTTTTAATAACTGTTGTATGCTTTTATTATACTGAAAAACAGTGAAACTGGAAACAGTTATACACAAATATTATGCTAAAGTGCCCCCCACAAGTACAGTGGTATGTCTCAAGACTTACAACACTAAAATCAGGGGTTCGATTCCACTCCATGGGCTCAGCAGATAGCCTGATGTGGCTTTGCTCTATGAAAACACACACACACACTTATGCTAAAGTGATTTATTCTCTCTTATAAATGTGCAGAGTTTTTGATGAACCTTAACAACTTGTCATAAGCTAACATGTATGCTCACCATGCAACAATGCTCTCATTTTTAACTGGAATAAAACAACTTTGTTCATCTTTTATAAAAATACATCAGATGAAAAACACAATAATTAACAATTATTCAAAAACTGAAGATAAACCACTTGCAGTTGTTAAACTGAAGATCTACCACTTGCAGTTGTTTACTTCTTAACTATACATTTTAGAATGGTTCATGTTGTAAGAGTTAGAAACAGTGAAAAGTATTGCTATTTTAATTATGTGTAGCTTTGCAACCGATATCCTTTGAAATTTATGCTATGATAAAAAGTCTAACATTAGCCAAATCAATTATTTGAACTTACATCAAAAACACAGAGTAAAACTGGTATCTGGATAACCTACTGAGTAACTTGTCACAGGTGAATCATGGATTTATGTGAACACTTTTTCCACTTGCTGTAACAGAGATGCCAACTATTTCAAATGACTGAGCATAATGATTGAAGACAGAGCCCTTCATCATTTGTGGCTACTAGGCCTGACCAATGTCTCTAAGCTGTTTATTATTATATTATTATTATAACTATTATTATTTATTACTACTATAGATTGCTCATTTATGACTGTGTTTTGTGTATTTAATAAATAAATTAAAAAAATTCTTTTTCATATTCTCAATTCTGCATCATTTTTGTCTTCACCTCAGCCTTTTGTGGGTGAGATACTGATTTTGTATGTCTGGAACAATCGTTTATCCCGCCATGTGCCATAGAAAAATCGATGTGACAAACTGTACAAAAGGCATGAATGTTACTGACTTTTGATGCAATGACCGGATATTTTGCACTATACTCTTTCCTAAATTTTTGATTCACAGTTTTAGTCCTTTTAGATTTGCCAGAAACAAGACAATCTGGTGAAAGAGGCCTCTTTTTTCCATCTTGTGAACGATCGCATTGGTGTTTCTATGCCGCTTAGAAAACGAGAAATACCCATGTGCGTGAGCACTGATTGGCCCACAAGCACTGATGACGTAACTATGGATCACCCCACACACCCAGTATGGAGAAGCACTGCACTCAAACTATTGGTAGATGTCAGAAATACAAATATTTTATTATTACTTCAAGCACAAACATGATTATTGCAAGTAGCCATTTGGACTATGTCTTTTATTTATTGTCAAAATTTATTTATATCTCACTACAAATTTTCTTTTCACCCCTTTCAAGCCCTGGGGGAACAATTTATCACTTTATTGTATAGGCCTATATAATATATAATAATTTGGGAGTTGCAACAAGTCGTAATATTTGTCTGTATGAGCATATAGTCATAATGTATACACCAAAATCGTAATGATTATGCCCAAATCGTAATGGTTGGCAACTCTGTTGTTATAAAGCATTGTAAATAAAAATCCAATAGCAACCTCAGTATTTACTCAAAGAAGTATTCTTACCACAGTCAAGGAGTTCTTTGGCAATAGCTGATGTTTTCTGAATGGTCATTTTGTTCACAACTTCTTGGTGTTGTAATGGTCCACCAGGTGCTCTGTTCAAGCCTTCATTGAAAAATTCATTCAAAAGATGCATCATCATCACGTACAGTAAAACAACTAAATCAATACAACATAATTTGGAAACAAAGAATAACCAGGTTGAGGAAAAACAAATAATTATCATTCAATACACTGTAAAAAATGAAAATTTATTTATTACAAAAATTTAGAAGCAATGAAACTTGTGAATGTTTAGAACTTGTACAAAAGTTTCAATATTTAAAGTAAACCAATTTAGCTAAAAGAGTGAATTTAACATCATGGAAAAAAAAGTTATCTGACTGTCCAGCTAACCATTAAGTCTGTGACCTAATGTTCAAGTGTAACTACTTAAATAACAAAAGACAAAATTCCTTGTGGCTTAAGTATATTTTAAAATGCATTCTGAAATATTTCAGAATATGATATACAAAAAAAAATCACACAATATCATTGGACAGAAGTTAGCTATGTTTCCCATGATTCCTGAATCTTTCAGAAGATTGGCGAGATACTGGCCTTCTACATTCACTATAAAATGACTGAAACAACTAAAGAACATGGAAATATTGCATTTTACCTTGAGGTGATAACTGTCACTTTAGTTAAAGTAACATCTTACTATATAGTGAAATCTGTTGGTATACATTATTGACATCCAGATTTTTGTCACAGCTAATTTATTTACCTTGCACTTGCAATCAGAACTAGTGAAAAAAGTAAACACATAATAAGGATTCTCTTTTGAATTTCAAAAACTATCTCTGCTAGCCATCCTTATTTTAAGTGACAAACCAAGAGGTTGGTTAGTTGATTTAGTGTTTTATGGCACAAAGCAGCTAGGCTATCTATGCCAAATGTCCAGTAAAAAGGTAAAATTAAATTTAGTAAAATTCATAAAAGGAAATTAAGGTAAAACAGTATTGAAAAACATAAATAGCATAAAACCAATGTTGACATCTAGTCTACAATGTTAAGAGAGAAACCACAGTAAGAGAAGTTGTAAAAGACTTTCTGTAGCATAATGGTAATGATCATAACCCACCAAGAAGACTAACAGGTAAGTACAAGAACCACCATCAGTCACCTGAAGTTGGCCTTTCCAGTCCTGGTTCTGGGTTACAGACCAAAAGGAATACAACTAATCAACACCACTCACTCCAAATTCTTATGCTACTCTCTGGTGGTCATAGGGCATGAACCACAGAACCTCAAATCCAGAGAGAAGCTTGCTAACCAGACAACCATAATATTTTTACAAATCGTCAAGACAGACAAATAGCATTAAAGTAATAACATACAAAGATGAGTTACATATTATACAGTAAATACCAATATTAGTCTATCACAACAAAGTTGAATTAAACATTACATAGGAGGCACAAATGTCATGTCTATCACAACGGAGTTGAGTTAAGCATTACATAGGAGGCACAAATGTCATGTCTATCACAACGAAGTTGAGTTAAGCATTACATAGGAAGCACAGATGTCATTTCTATCACATCGAAGTTGAGTTAAGCATTACATAGGAGGCACAGATGTCATGTCTATCACAACGGAGTTGAGTTAAGCATTACATAGGAGGCACAAATGTCATGTCTATCACAACGAAGTTGAGTTAAGCATTACATAGGAAGCACAGATGTCATTTCTATCACAACGAAGTTGAGTTAAGCATTACATAGGAGGCACAGATGTCATGTCTATCACAACGAAGTTGAGTTAAGCATTACATAGGAGGCACAAATGTCATGTCTATCACAACGGAGATGAGTTAAGCATTACATAGGAGCCACAAATGTCATGTCTATCACAACGAAGTTGAGTTAAGCATTACATAGGAGGCACAGATGTCATGTCTATCACAACGAAGTTGAGTTAAGCATTACATAGGAGGCACAGATGTCATGTCTATCACAACGAAGTTGAGTTAAGCATTACATAGGAGGCACAGATGTCATGTCTAAGTTGAGTTAAGCATTACATAGGAGGCACAGATGTCATGTCTATCGAAGTTGAGTTAAGCATTACATAGGAGGCACAGATGTCATGTCTATCACAACGAAGTTGAGTTAAGCATTACATAGGAGGCACAGATGTCATGTCTATCACAACGAAGTTGAGTTAAGCATTACATAGGAGGCACAGATGTCATGTCTATCACAACGAAGTTGAGTTAAGCATTACATAGGAGGCACAGATGTCATGTCTATCACAACGAAGTTGAGTTAAGCATTACATAGGAGGCACAAATGTCATGTTTATCACAGAAAACCATCACAACAAAACTGAGTTGCACAATTTAATTTATAACCTTATAGGCACTGCCATCGTGCCTATCTTCATTTATACAACTTCATTTTTATTAAAAATGGAGTCATGTTTTTCAACCAAGACATTTTATCAGTTCCTTTTGCCTCAGGTTCCCAATTCTAAGATTTATATATACAGAATTTTATGGATGTCTGCTGTCACAAGTTATAGTGGGAACCAAGTTAAACTGATATTAAATTTTGTACAGGAATCCATGTGTACCCCCCAAAAATGAAAATGGATAAGCAATCAGCCGTTTTAATCCTATTGCTTTAATGCTGAAAATAGTGGCTCAACCGGGTGGAAAGGTTGGTAAGAAAACAGGTAAAGTCGATACACCAAGCAAGTTATGTTTAACACTGTTTGTCAAGTCAGACTCCCAAAACAAGTTGAAGTCACTTATCTATATTAAAAACATGAAAATACCACGTTTATTTATGATTCATTCCCCCCATTACCTGCCTACACACATACACACACACAATTTGAAGAATTTAAAATGTTGACAATTGTACTTTTTGTAACTTAAAAAGTTCCTCCAGAATTAAAAAGTCCTTGTGTTTTGCAACCAATAAAATAAGCTGTCTTCATTCAAAAGCCATATTATGAATTCACTGCATTTTCCTTCCTTTTAAAATGTACATTTTCAATGGCAGTCATGTTTTCTATCCTTAGCAGAATTTCCATGCCAATTAGTTTTCTCTGCATTTTTAAAAAATTCTGTATAAGTTTGCACATATTAACTGGAGTATTCTGTGTGAAAGTTTCTGACATTTAGTTCTGAAATTTTTCATCAGCTTTTAATTTCTGGCTAGAATTCTGAAGGTTTTAGGCCTAACCAATTTGTTAGACATTATAACTGAATGGAAAATACTAATGTGACAAGAAGTATACCAGTTTGAGTGCTTTCTTGAAATACAATTATATCTGTAAATTAATGAGTAAAGACATTCTGAAGTGTGCCACTTTATGGAACATACCTTGCAAAATTATCTATTACCAACTGTGACAAACAATTCAAACAAACATATAACTATGTACTGAAACAAGCAAACACTTTTCCAGCTATTATTAACACCCTTTCATTGTCCACATATGGTGATGACAATCAAGCCAATTATGTCTATCAATACAATCAAGTTGTTTTTCCTTTATTTTGACACAAACAAAATGTTGATTATGAGGAACAAAATGCTGTATAGCCACATGTAACTTATACTGAATTTTAATACACTGCTAATTTCTCTTCTGAGTGTTTTGAAATAACTAACATAAATTTAACAACAAAAGCATGATTTTAAAAAATGGACCAAAGATAAACCTCAGTGAATAATTTTGACGTCAGGTAGTTTTATATATGACACTGTTTTATAATTTAACTGTACTTGATATGATATGATAAAACATCTCAGCTTTTGAATGCTCTGGCAGATGTCTAACAATCAGTTTGACAGCTATATGACCTTTCATGGCTAAGTTGGTAACCCACGACTGTAATACAAAACTAAACCTTATTATAGCTAATAAAGATAATAGCTGTACTATTCATTTTAATAACCCCATCAAATATCACATTGTAATATGCTCACTAAGTTTTCTAAGCTACTATGTTCCATGTCGACAGTTGTTATGACTGGCATGTGGGGATGAAACGGCACAGGAGATCCCAATACAGAAAAGATTTTACAGGCTAATATTCTAACCAATAAAATACAAGTAGTATTCATTAACTGCTAAATTACAAAAAATGCTTTTATTATGTAGATAAAACTTAACAAAACATCACATTCAATGACATCGTAAATGTTTTCACTGCTATATGCTTAAGCAACCCCACTGTAAACCATACAATAATAAAAACACTCATACCAGTATACCCTTGCCCGGTGGTTTGGTCACCCGTCAGACCAGCAGTGTCAGGCATCAGCAACAATCCTGGAACCAGCTGTCTTCCTAACTTCCCTTCACCATCAAGTTTCTCATTGATAACTATTAACAAAACACAGAGTATCAAGTAATAGTCTGAATACTATTTAATGTTAAACTGATGTTAACATTTTCATTTCTCTTATAGCTCAGTACAAATCACATCAAGCTGTCAGTTTTAATAAGTATTTAACCCTTTGATTCCCAGGTCCTTACACCACACAGAAGTAATATAACCCTTGTCATATTTCCCTTCAAAAACTAGTGATGAAACTGTTTGAACTTTGAAGTAACTTTCTTAAAACAGTTTTAATTTTTGTACTAAAATCTTTTTACTTATTGTACTTATTGGACTCTGAATGCTTCAAATCAAAAGAAATTGTCATGTTAAGTACAACAATACTATTTTGTATCATACAGTTTTCACAGTTCAGTTGCATAACTTCTTGAACCTCTAACACGAATGTCAAATCATTTTTTTTAAAGATAAATATTTTTGTTGTATTTTTAATTTTCTTCATTGTATAACTTACTCTGGCTATTCTCATCAACACAGAATGCAATTAAATGTTTAAAGTATAAATATGCACCTTTCTTTTAATTCGATTTTAAAATACCATCTTTGGATTATGGGGGTAATTTAACATCTACACTTTAAGTTCATTTTTAATGTTTTATTTTCCTGTCCTTAACGAGTTATTGGTCATCTTGACACACATCAATAGATAATATAACAGTATCACCAGCAGAGATATTTTAGCTTTTGGCAAAATGTGCTTGCTTGGTAACATAAGCCTCACAGAACAAGGCAGTCTGGGTTATATTAGAATAATTAATAAACCTTTCAAATGTGAATTTTAAAACACAAATTAAAAGATGAAAATAAAACCTAAATACAATTTAACTGTTTGTCAAACTAATACACATGAAGGTGAGAAAAAATACTAAGTATTAGTGAAGACAAAACTCCAACAGAGCTGGAGCGGTTTGTACAGTTGTTAATGAATACTGCATGCTAGTTTTAAAATAACCACTGAGACACTGTAGTGGGTCAGCTCGTTTTATTGGTTACAAGCATGTGTGTCAAATTAGCATGCAGTGCCAGATGAAGACAATTGTAAGGTCCTAGGCAACTTCTGTTCGTAGGCCCTACCAGCTGTATAAGTAAAATCAAAAGTTAAATAAATTATAGATTTTTAAAGTATACATCACCACGGCTGTGCAAACTCTAAAATATATAGAATTCTATTAAAAATAGCTTAGTATGAAATTATGAAATAAAAAGCATTTCTCTGAATTATATTTATGTTAATATGAGTACACAAACTAATGCATATATAGAAAAATATAATGTATAATTTAAAGACGTAGTAAAGTTTTTACAGTGAAATGTGTATTTCATGTTTTGGCCCTCTAAGATCAACTTTGAAGGAAAATGTTCATGGACCCATAGTTTTTGTAGGCCACAGACACTGTGCTTAATAAATAATCTTGCTCTGAGTGGATGTGGCATGTAATCCTCAATTACAGAAGGTGAGCTTGGTTACTGTCAGAGAACAAAAATATACTTCTTGCATTCTTCTGAATCAACCCGAATGAACTTGAAACTTGGCTGAATAAAGAGCACTTTAGGCATACAACCCAGTCTAGACATTACCTGTGCATGTGCTATTATTCAAGTAATACACACAAAATATTAAGACCTGTGAACACTTATGCTTTGCGTAACAAACAATATTGAAGTTTAAGTGTTTTTCTTAAAGGTTTCTTTTGAAATAAAGGCAGAGAAAACATAAAAATTTGAATTATAATGTACACAATAATTTCATTAAAAAAAAAAAGGTCCAGATGATTAATCAAATTGTGAATGCAACTCCATAAACCCTAACGACACACACAAAAATACAGACTTATCAGTATAACAGAAATAAAACTAAGCCACTCAAAACATACAAGAACAAATTAACTACAAGTTTATCTAGTCTTTCAATGGCAAAAAGGTTATCTTTCTCCAAACTACAAGTAACTGGTATATGTAATATAAAATCAAGTTTAGATCAGCCACTATGGAATAAAACAAATTTATATAGATTCAAGCTTCGATACTAAGTTTGATAAAAACAAAAGTTACTCTTTGAAGAACGTGTCAAAATTAGTTGTGAAGAAAAAAATTTAAAAAAGAAAGAGAATCATTTTGTGACTTGCTCACCATCATGTTCCAGAAATGTAACTTTTCTTTTTTCAATTTCCTGACTTTGGAACAAATGACCATCCTAGGAATAAAAACAAGTTTATAAGCTGCACTAGCATTAGTTAAGAAAACACAAGAAAAACAAAACAACAAATTGAAGGTCTAACTTTATACACACACAAACACATACTTCTTTAACACAATATTTATAAAACAAAACAAATTGAAGGTCTAACTTCACACATACAATGCCATGTTTATTTACTACTTTAAGAAAAGTGAATATAAAAATTCCAATGAATAGAGTGAAACAAAAAGCAAACATACACTTAACTTTTGTGAAAATTAAATGTTTTATTAGTTTGTTTAAATTCCATGTTTAGAATATTGAGTTTATCTAAATTCTTTTAACCCTTCGTTATATACCTGGAATTTTTTTAAACTGTCTATATTATGAAAATTTTAGGAAAATGAAAAAAGAAAACAGTTGTCCTTTATGCACGTGCAAAAGGCTTAAAAAATAACTTTTGAAATGCTTTAATTGTACTTTAATAAGGAACAGTGAGTGAAATATACATAAATAATTCCAGGATACAAAAAAGGATTTTGAAATCTAATTTTCAAAAGTGATTACCTGGTAAATGATAAATATGTCAAGAGATACTTGGATCTATTACACACAAAAAATTATTTTTTTGAAGAATAACTAATGAAATTGAAATAGTCAAACGACACCAATGCATAAAAACAAGACAAAGAAAATAAGCATTTTATGACTTATAAATTCACTTAGACTAATGATATAAATTACACAAGTTGATAAGAATTACATGGCAAAATATGAGAAACGTTTGACACTAAGTTATCTGTTAATACAAAAGGAAGTAGTGTATTCTTGGATAGCTGACTTAATTAATAGCATTAAGTAAACATTACAGCTTTTACAATTTATTTAACTGGAAATTATTTACATTGTAAAAACATTTCTCATATAAGATACCAGTTCAGGTAAATTCTGTTATCATGTGACCGAGACTTCTAGTAATATACGAAACAAGCAATCACAGGAACCTGGCCAATCCTGGTCACCCACAGTCCAATTTAACTTCTTACCTCAATCCTTGCTGTTAACGATTCGAATGATGGTTTTCCCGGCTGTGGGCGTGAATATCCCATTAACTGTAGCATGGCATCAGCTGCATTTCTCTTGGCTGTCTTTTTGTTAGGACCACTTCCTTTAGTAGTACAATTCCCAACTACACACTGCAGAGAAAAACTAAAACTGTTAAATCACTGCTCTATAATATTTACAAAGAGAATATTCAACCATCTGTGATTGAACTTTTAATGAACTTAATGTATTGTAATTGTTCTTTAATATATTTAACAGAAAATGTATTTTCATTTCTAACGACCAAAAAAAACAACCACATATAATTCTAGTTTTTCTTTGATACCCATTACTTTGGTGTTACAAAGACTTGGATGTGTTGCCTATTAGATTAAAACAATTAACTGGATTACCTATGTCTATTAACTACAACTGTAGTGCAGTATAAAATAATGAATTCATCAGAATTACTATGAAATCAACTAATACCATGAAAACTATCACCAAATTGAAATTAGTTTTTTCGATAATTTTACAATTCTTGATTATTCCAAATATCTACCTAATTGAAATGTTATTTCTTATTTTCTAGTTTGTTTTTTCTATATTAATTTCAGTTCATTGAGGTCTGGTTCAGCATAGTTTAGTAATTTGGTTACCTTGCAGTTCGTGTCTTGGGCTCAATTCCTGTTGCCACCAAAAATGTTCCCCTTTTAGCCACAGGTTGGTAAAATTACTTTCTTTTACTTGAGTTTAAGGAAAAACTATTACATCTTTCTGACATTGTACCTAATTATATTTTTAACTGCCCACTAGAAAGAAGGCAACTGGCTGACAGCACCCTAAACCATCTTAAGCCTACTTTGTGGTCAAAAAGTGTACGTTTACAGTTTCTTGCATTGTAATTTATAATTAATAAGCTATAAATTCACTTTTTTTATATTGTGTATTTGTTGTTTGTAACACCACTGGCATGTCTGGAAGCCACAAGTGCTCATGTAATAGTTTTATTTACCAATTTAATCATGCTAGTATTTTTAAGTGACCAATTACCTATGCATATGTAGTAATAAATTTGCAAAAAAAACCCAAAAACATAAACAAAATCTCAAACATATCATATTATGGAAATTTCAACTCTTTTATTTATTGTTGAACTACAAAAATAGTGCCTTGTTATAAAAATATTACCCAGCTGTGATTGGTGATGGAACGGTGTGGTGGTTTCTGAGATCACAGTTTTAGACGTACACACATAACAATCTCCCTTATAGCAAAGTTCTAATTTTTGAATTTCGAAACTGTTTAAATGTTACTGAATTCTGCTAAATGTATAAACTGTATACTGTCACTAATTAATGGTTTATTAGCAGTTGTATTATCTGTATCGTTAATTATTTAAAGTAAATCTGACTGTTTGTTGTTAAGCTATTTATGTTGTGCCAACCACGAATATCAAAATCCAAATTTAACATCATATGTTTAGACACTCACTACTCAGCCCCTAGGAGACATCAGTTTTATGTAAGTTGTACATACCTCCAAAATTAATAAGTGTGATAAATATGCAGCAGTATGGCTTTAACATAGTATGCACACTTTTGAGTAAATAATCTATTCTGGAACTATTTTAGGACTCATTATGAAACATAGTCAATGTGGGTTAAGATAGAACATGTTTATAAAAGACTACTATTAAAACAGGCAGTTATCTTTTACTGAAAAATTATATGTACAGAGGTTGAAAAACAGCAGAAAAAAGTGTTTGCTCTGTTCATAAACATTCTTATTTAAAATCACAACCACATCATGTGTTTAATAAACAAGAGTTCATTCCCAGTTACGTGCAAACAGATGCTCATTCGTACAAGTTCTCAGGAGACACTGAATGTGTAATAATCTGAAAGTTTTATAAAATAAAACAAGGCCAAGCTTGATTCAATGTATCATTAAAATTTCATAGAAATGTGAGATAACTGTTCTTGATCATCAGCTTATAAACAAGTTCACAAAAAATAAACATCTTGTAAAGCTGTCATCAGTAATAAAACAATCATAAGTAAACATATCTGATAAACCAAACACTTGAAAGGTGTAAGATGCAGGCAGTGAACAATTATTGTATGTTCTAAAAGCAATTTAGTTTAATACTTCCTCACTACTTACCCATGCAATACCAACTCGCTACTTACCCACGCAATACCAACTCGCTACTTACCCACGCAATAGCAACTCGCTACTTACCCACGCAATACCAACTCGCTACTTACCCACGCAATAGCAACTCGCTACTTACCCACGCAATAGCAACTCGCTACTTACCCACGCAATAGCAACTCACTACTTACCCACGCAATACCAACTCACTACTTACCCACGCAATACCAACTCGCTACTTACCCATGCAATACCAACTCGGTACTTACCCATGTAATACCAACTCGCTACTTACCCATGTAATACCAACTCACTACTTACCCATGTAATACCAACTCACTACTTACCCATTAAATACCAACTTACTACTTACCCATGTAATATCAAAGGAAGGAAAGTTAAAAATGTTAAAAAAATCTAAATAATTTTGTTATTCTTCTTGTGTTACGAGCTGATTACAGTTAATGTTTAACACACATGGCTGTTGGATTTATACGGTAAGTATGTACATCACATTTTATCAACACACTGCATGGTGTTACCTTGCAGAATTCTCATGTTGTTATTCCTAAGGTCACACATCACTGTATGGTCATTCTCTTTTGAGCAGCTGCCATTCTAGCTAAGCAAAATTTTACACAAGTAAAGTACAAACCTGCATGAGAAATTCTCTCTGACGGGGCTCACCACGTTCCGCTATGACAGCATAAATGGGTTCTCTCTCCTTTTTAGCTTGTTGAATCTGAATAAGTCGACTAATGGGATTAATTCCTTGACCATACTGTGGGTCTGCCTTCTGTTCCTTAATCAATCAAACACAAAAACACTAACTAATGCAACAGAAATAATGTATTACTGTATGTAGGTTTAGTGAATCAGCATAAAAATGTTGTCACCCTGGAAATAACTCATTCTTAATTCATGTACCTCTGTTATATCCCAAGTTCAATACTACTTTAAATCAATATTGAAGTACTTTATTCTACACTTTCAAATTTAAACCACAGGTAAACAAACAATTCAAAGCTAAATTCAACATTCATGTATTACATAAACTTCTCAACTACACAAATAATTTGATTAAAGTTTCTAATTAAAAAGTGATTGCAATATTTATTCTTAATGAATAAAAATGCTTCTTACCTTAATTAAGTTGCGTCCTTTCTTTTTAATGACTGGCTTTTTTTTAACTTTCTGCTGCATGATAGGTAGAGGAGGTAATAACTTTAGTTCTTCCAACATTTTCTCTGCTGCTTTTTTCTTTGATACTTTTTTCCCGTTTCCCTCTCCTTCTGTCACCAGCTCCCCGACAGTGCAGCGGGTGACAAAGGTGCGCATGTGGGGTGGACCACTTTCTTTAATCACTTCAAAGTTGACTGAAAAGCCTCTTTTCAAGGCAACTTCATGGACCAAACTAATGGGTGACTTTATTTCAACATTCTGATCAAGCTCTGGAGTTTCATTTTCTGACTTCATTACCTCATTATGCTTTGCTTTATTTTCTGGTAAAGGTATTTCTTTTAATGCTCTTAAAGCCTCTTCAGCTGCTGCATGTCTTGCTGCTTGTACTGTTGTTCCTTCTCCAAAGAACTGACTGTTTCCAACTTTCAAGGCTACATAACAGGTTGGAGGAACCTTTGGATAGTGATAACGTTGATTGTACATTCCACGGAAGTTAAAGTTTGGCATAAAAGGGGAACGGGGTGGTTCAATTATCTGATAGATTGCAGGTTCACCTCTTTTCATAGCAAGAGCATTCAACTCTACAGTCGGAGTCATGGGTCCCTGATTTTTAGTTTGACACTTTGGAGGTGGATGCTTAAGGGATGTTTTATCCAAAGCAACAGCAGCTGCAGCATGTTGAGCTTTCTTGATGCTAGGTCCTGTTGCGGTATATTCTTCATTGTCCAGTTTCAATACAACAGTAAAATTCTTCTTGTGAGCAGGGCCAGACTGATCTATAAGACGATACTGATGTTGGATCTGAAAGTCACACAGAAGACAATGTGGTTAACTTAACACAATAAAAAATAATTCATTTAAAAAAGAATTTCCTTTCACTTTAATTTAGTCTAAATAATTCTGACAAATAGAAAAATATATGTGATGCACATTTATAGGAATGTTATTTATGATGTTATCACATGTACACAGCTTATAAAACTTTAGCATTTTACATAAATTATATCAGTATACTTCTTTTCTTATCCATAGGAAACTAACAAGATATATTACGAACTAATAGGATAACCCGAAATCATACAAGGAGTTATAATTAATTAATTACACAATGCTAAAGCTAAATACTGATTACTGTTTGAACTAATTCTTTGATGGATTGTTTAGGCAGAGTATTCATGATGAAACTTTGTAGGATGGACGGCAACTGCCTGATGTGGAGACAAGTGTAGAGGATGACGTTTCGAAAGTCTTCCGCCTTCTGGTCAGTGTGTGTGTGTGTCAGGTGTTGTCAGTCTTTAATAGTCCTGGTGGATTGTGGACAGCATGTTATGATAATCCAACCAATCATCACGCACTCTCCACAATCCACCAGTACAATACAAAAGACAGACAATACCTTAAACACACACTGAACTGAAGGCGGAAGACTTTTAAAACATCTTCCGCTATACTTCTCTCTCCACAACAAGCAGTTGCTCTCCATTCTACAAAGTTTCATTATGTTTGAACTAATGTTTTTCTCATCATAATTGTGAAATGAAATGCTAAATCCATTCTCAAGATTCTAAGTTTAAAAACATGATGGTTGTTTGGCTTTTTATGACACAAAGCAACTAGGCTATCTACAACCAAACAACCAATAAAAAAATTAAAAGTAAAATTATTTAAATTCATAAAAAGAAATTGAAGCAAAATAAAGTTTAATATTTTGAATTAAAAACACAAATAACATTAAATACAATTTTTATATCTAGTTTACAGCAGTAAGAGAAAAACTACAGTAATACAAGTTGTAAAGGATTTTCTGTAGCATAATTTTAATTATTATAACTTGCCAAGATAGCTGAGTTCAAACATCAGTGTTAGTCACCAGAAGTTGGCCTATCCAGTCCTGGATTCAAGTTATTTGATGTCAGAGTCATTTTCTAATTTCATCCTGAACTAATTTTACTTTAATTCATAAAAATGAAGCATGTTAAGAAAAAGTCTAATTTATGAATTAAAAACTTAAATAGCATTAAAAAGGTCAATGGCCTTTAAAAAACTAAGACCATTTGTAAGGTGTACAGCATCACCATAGTCAATGACACTGTCCAACATCAGGGATAAACCATGGGACAAAACACGTCTAAAATGGTATCTTCGTTGAGTCATAATGATGGAATGACAGTAAAATGTGGGCTATTGCGACTTAAGTGTCACACAGACCACACATTGGTGCATCAGTACCAGATAAAAGAAAACAACGAGTTAAAAAACTGTGACCAATGCATAGTCTGGTTAGGACAACTTCCTCTTTTCGATCCTTACAGAAACAAGATGGCCAACAAAGGGTTTTATCTGGATAAGCTTGTTTTCACATTGCTCACCCCAAGTCGACTGCCAACTGGTACAGAGCCGAGCCTTGAAAACAGGACCACAGTCCATGTATGGAACAGGCACAGCAGTGATAGTGCCAAAGCAGACAGACTTAGCTGTGGTGTCAGCAAGCTTGCTCCCGCAAATACCAACATGGCCTGGTATCCAGAAAAACTGGATAGAAGTAGATGTTAAAGAGAAATGGGTCAATCGGTTTTGAATATCAGAGAGAACTAAGGTGAATTGATTCCAGGGCCAGTAGAGAACTAAGCAACTCAGCATAAATAGAACAATTTATGTATTGCATAACTTCTACGTGATTGAAATGGCACACAATTTGGCAATGAACACAAACTGTAGAGGGGATTCTGTGCACAACCACTGAACCACAATAAACCACAGCAGAGCCCACAAAGTCACTGGATTTTGAACCATCAGTATAAATGAGACTGAAGGGATGATCTAAAAGATGTTCAGCAAATAAAAGACAGTACTTCCAACCAGGAGTATCTGCTTTTCTCAGGAAGTGTGGAAAGCCATGTTGCAGAGCTGGAATTCCTGATGATGAACAGGGTTCAGCAACTTCAACATAAGAAATGTAGGACAATAGCCTGGGGCCATACATGAGGAAAAATATTCTACTGCCAGATCTGGTTAAAAACAACTTGAAGAATAGCAAAAGAAACAGGAGATAGATATTGCAGCATCTTATAGTGTATATCATCAGGCCTGACTGATGTACTGGGCAATTACAGTCATAGAGTTGATCAGCCCAAAAGGAAAGAGGTAATCAAGCTTCCCAAGATTTGATGGCTAAGAAGATGGAGGATGAAGAAGATTAACCAGATACCTGGCAAAAGCTTTCACAGAGAGTACTGGCAATGCTCTGGACATCAGCTACTTCCTGGCCATCAGAGAGCAAGATCAAAAGTGGAACAGAATTATACTGCCCACTGACCTTTTGAATGTTGTTCCACATCACTTTGGAACTAGTGGTAGAAGAGATGCTGGTCATGAATTTAATCCAAGATTCCTTCTGGCTTGACATCTTTCCTGCCAAGCAAGTGCACGGGCACGTTGGAAAGTGATGCAGTTCGACAGTGTGGGATACCTACGAAAGGTATCCTGAGCCAGTTTTTGAGCCCTTCCATGCCACGTGGCAAAAAGGATTCCACCATAGACAAGGATATTATGGAAAACATGTCAAAATTTTAGAAATACATTCAGCAGCTGCCTGTATAATACACTCAGTCACTGCTGCCATGCAATCATCTACTGATGGCAGAATCAAGGTTTGCAAAAGCAGTGAAAGAGGGCCAGTTGGCTTATTCCACCTTCCACCAGGGCACACAGGTCGGGTGGTATCAACAATGGCCAGTCTCTCTCAAAATGGTAGGAAAATTATCTCTGCCTTGTGGGTTACTGTCAATCCTACATGAAAAGTGAGAAAATAGTGAAGGGGAGCAAACTGAGAGATCAATAGCAGTAAAAGACTGACTAGATACATGAAAATAAGTATAAAAACCAGTATTGAAGAGAGAAAGGTTGTGTTCTGAGAGCATATGCTCTATGGAGCAACCCCTCCCATCAATATCAGCATCTCCTCAGAAGGAGTTATGTCCATTAAAGTCCCTCAGCATTAAAAAGGGAGACAGCAACTGTTCAACGAGAGCATCAAGGTCTAATTGATTACAGGTAGAGAGAACAAACAGTGATGGTACGACCCAAGGAAACAGATGGCGATGGCCTCCAAGGGTGTGTCAAGTGCCACAGATAGAGTGGGCACATGCTGATCGACTAACAGTGCCATCCCTCCATGCACTTGTCCATCACATAGCCTGTCATTTCTGTCCAAAAAAAAAAAAAAAACTGCTGAGAGGTGACTGCATCAGCAGGTTTCAAAAATATTTTCTGTAAGGAAAGACATACAGGACGGTAAGAAGCAATCAGTGCTTTGATGTCATCCAGATTAGAACGTAAACCATGACAGTTCCACTGTATCAAGGTGGCCATTTTTATTTGTGTAGGTAAATTGTGTGAAGAGCTATTCCTGTTTTTGACCACTTCTTTTTTTCTTTATTTTCTTCATTCGAGAGGTCTATCAACTTCTATGGATCCTACTCTAGGTCAGTTGAGCAGGCCTCTGTTATTGTAAAAAGATTCCAGTAATTGAGGGTGTGAATGAATGACTGAGAAAAAAGACGTACCTGAGGTAATGCCCATACCCTCAACCAAAGAAAACAGATCTAGGGGCTTGCTGGAATGAATGGTAGGGACAGAAAATAGTGTTGACATTGATTCATCAACTTTCTTAACCATGCAGGTCAACAAGCTTTCCATATGGTTTGAGAAACGATTCTTTTAAAAGCACGGAGAGATCCTTCTGCACTCCCACTGTAGTAGTGAAACAAAGTGCAGCAGCATACATTTGAGGTGAAGTGGTGGGCAGTAACTTTAGAGTCTCAGAATTGTTTTACCTCTTTTTTCTTCCAATCACTTAAGGCAAGAACAAAAGTAAGCTAGTTGAGAGCCATTACAATTAACACAATGAGGGTCTGTTTCATACTCATATGCATCGTGGTCCTTGCTACTGCAAGAAGCACATGTCAAGGAACCACATGATATCTTTGAGCGACCAAATTGCTAACACTGGAAACATCTGAGAGGGTTTGAAATATATAGATATACCTTGCAATTAAGATAGCCTGCCTTGATGGTGGTAGGTAGATGTCGTGATGTAAATGTCAGAATGAGGACACTGGTTGGCATCACAATTCCATCTTTGTGAGTGGAGATACACCTCACTGCAGAAAGTCCTTGGGTGGAGAAACCAGCGAGAATCTCCGACTCAGAAATGTTCTTCACATCCCTCTCAATGATAACTCCTCGTGACAAAGTAGCATGGGAAGTAACCTCAATGGGTATATCCCGAATCACTTTGAATGCAAAAGAAATTCACTTTGTTTAGGAGTGGATGTTTCTACCAATAAGTCACCTGAGCAAAGCTTTCTGACTGTTTTAGAAGAGCCAGCAAGTCCCTCTAGTCCCTTCTGAAAAAAAAAAAAAAGGGAATCATTTGCCTTAAAGGTTTGTCTGAAAGAGAATGTAGTAAAAGAAAATGAGGTACAGGTATTATAGAGGGTTGAAGATTGCTGCTCAGAATCTTCAAGACGTGGAGTGTTTTTTCACTATTTTATTTAAATTTGTATTTGGTTGTTTTCATAATAAAGAAAGAATATTTCAGTGCCCGCTGACCCCACCCACCATGGAGCCCTATGAGGGGCACACTGCAGTGCCAAATAAGGACACTGCAGCAACACCAGGGTTCCGTGAGCACCATACGCAAACACCAGGATCAGATGCAATGTCTACAACACACATTCAGAACATCCAACACTAGTACTTGGTTGATCCTAGCCCAAGTGGATCAGCCAACTGACCTAAGAGGGGCCATCCCAAGGCCATCCATTTACAGAAATTCAAAGTAAAAGTGGTGCGTTAGGGTTTGACCCCTCAATAACCAGGATGGGTGGATGTTTAGATCCCAGAAGAGGTAAACTGAAAGGTCCCTTTACCATGTACAGGAATCCACACCAAGAGGAAAAACATGATGAAAACTTATAAAACTTATGAAAAATTTATAATTCTGTTGGACTTATGTTCTAAGGATTAATCATTTGTAAAAAGTTCTAAACAATTTTTTTTCTCTCTTAGTTTAACAATGTTTCAACAGTACTCGCATATTAAATGTCACAGAGGTGGAAAATTTGGCCTGTATAATGCTCATTATTTACAGAAAGTTATTATAATAAAAATTAAAAAAAATACACCACCACATTATATAAAGCAAGTCTAAATGCACCAAACAGATTAATCATGATGAATCACAGGGCTATATTTAGTAGGTGCATTGTTTCAATAAAATGTATAGAACACCTAATGTACAATATGTTAAAGTCCTATGCTAGGGTAGTTTTTTTTTTCAATTTCACACAAAGCTACATGAGGGCTATCTGTGCCAGCTGTCCCTAATTTAGCAGTGTAAGACTAGAGGGAAGGCAACTAGTCATCACCACCAACTGCCAACCCTTGGTAACTCTTTTACAGATGAATAGTGGAATTGACTGTTACATTATAATGTCCCCACGACTAAAAGGGTGAGCATGTTTGGTACAATGGAGATTCGAACCCACGACCCTCAGATTACAAGTCGAATGCCTTAACCCATCTGGCCATATATTATGGTAGAGCCAATGATAAAGGAAGCCTCCATATAAAAGAATCTTCTGAGTTGTAAGCTGAGGCAGGAAATTAATGTAGTTCATTCTGTGGCAAAAGCTTCAGGTGTTAAAATGTGGTACCCGAAAGAAGTGCTACATTAAAATATGTCAAATAGGTTAAAACTAAATTTATTATTATACTTATTAGATATGCTTGATTAATCAAACAATTTCATGCTAAAAGAACTATGACTGTTAATTTGCTTGGAAAGGAAACTATAAAATAAAGCTTTGTTTAACTTCACTCATATGCAGTTCTTTTAACTTGTTGCAGTAAGGTGCATCTGCTATTGAAGTTAAATGTGTACATACAAGTATTGCAAGCAATGTCAATGAAATGTAAATGGACAATAATAAATAATTATTCAAATTATGAAACACAACTGTTCTGTAATATATGTATATATTTTAAAGCACATGTGGATGTTCCATTATACTTACATGGATTACTTGTAAAATAGTTTTTAATCAAATATACACTAGTAGTTATGGTGATGTTATTAGAAAATTACACAATTTAATTCTACTTAAAGTTCAAACCTTTGTTTGATAATGTGTTGTAAACCTTCAAAATCCAAAATCTACCCTTTCTTAAAAGCCCAGTTTTGGCAATGAAAAAAATGTACAATAATTTATTTTTAACTGAAAAGTAAATTAGCAGCATTAATCTTAGGCTAGTCGTTCTTCAAATATCTGCATGAACATATGTAGTTTCTCTTGGATAAAGGGCAATTTATAAACCACACTTTTCATAAGATGGTTATGGAGTTTTCATAAGTTAGATTTTTTTCTTCTCCAATTACCAACGTAATTTCAATTTAATCTTTCAATAATATGTTGTTGTGACTATATTACAATGTCAACAACACCCTGGTGGTATAAATAAACCAAAGTGAAACACCAATGTTATGACAGAGTCTGTCCACACCAGTACTTTACCAATGTCACTTTCATTAGAGTTGGTTTGTTCTTGATAGGGTAAAATTTAATACCCATATTTAAATTGAAGCACAGTAACATGATTTCTTATTCACATATCATCCACTACTAACTACAACTACCAAGCTTCTACCATGAAAGTATTAAATACACTAAAAGCTTTAACCTGTTGACTGCCAAGCATTTCAGCTGCTACGACAACTCCAAACCAAGTTCAAAATACAACTCTAATGCTTCTTCATTTTGTAACCTTTTTTCGTGACGCCATTTTGGATCGAAAGTGAAACAAATTGTACGTAGGTCAAATGCATGTATGATGCTGATATCTAGTGTTGAAGTTAGGTATTATTGAGAACAAATTTAACTCATCTGTGGCACTGTGTTACCGATCGGCTTGGACGAGTTATCTCGTCCATGGCACTGAACAGGTTAATAACACAAACATTTTTCTGTGGCACATGTATTCTTATTTTCTTGAATAAAAAAATAAAATAATTTGCCATAAATACCAAAAAATAATTCTACAAGAGCTTTAGTTTATTGTGAAAGTTATTCTTCACAAGCTAACACAGAAACAATTCATGCACTTACTAAAACATATATCAGTATTGAGTTTAAGGCTATCAGGGTTCATAAACCTTTTACAAATTAAATTTCTGTTATTTTATCCAGGCTAAATTACTTACAGATTCACCTTGATTGGTCCATCTCATTAGAAAATTATTATATTGCAACACGGCACCTGTGAATCACAAAACTTGTTCATTTTTCAACAAGAAAGCCCAATCAAAGTTAATCTGGGAGCACGATATCAGAGTAGGCTAAATGTAGTACTTAAGTTTGTAAGTTCTAGCAAATTTTAGCTCTGTCGCAGATACAATATAAATTTTTCCTCTATTTAAAAGAATATTTTAAAACTAAGTTTCCTACCTTTAAATTAGATTGAGGTAAAATTTTATAAGTTTATCATTAAGAATAGCAGTACTTTAATTGTATGAATATTAAATGTCTATTTCACAGTACTGGATGAACAAAACTATAGCTTATTCGACTTATCGAGCTGCCTAACTCACTAGATACAAGTTTATGGAGTATATCAAAACTTCCCTATTTAAACAAATTTTCATCTTAGCAAGAGTGAGACTTTCAGACACTTGTACAGCTAAAAATAAACATTACCATTCTAATTTTTCACAGAACTCTGTCTGGTGTTTCAATGATTCATTTTATTGTACTGAGAAAGATACTAGTTTATTTATTTATAAAAAATATGGTGCACTATTTTGTAAGTATAATTAAATTTGAGGGTAAGTTGGTAGGAAAGTAACAAAATCAAATATGACATACACTCTCTGATAGATTGTTTAGCCAGAGTATTCTTGATGAAACTTTGTAGAGTGGATGGCAACTGCCTGTTGTGGAGACACAAATATAGAGGATGACGTTTCGAAAGTCTTCTGCTTTTCGTCTTCTAGCCTGAAGACTTTCGAAATGTTGTCCTTGACACTTGTGTCTCCACAACAGTCAGTTGCCATCCACTCTACAAAGTCTGATCATGACATACACTCATCCAATGCTTGGTATTGCTGACACACAAACATATAGCTACTAAAGGAGCTCAAAGAAGCATAATAACATTTTCTTAAATTTTATAAAGTGATTAATATATGTAACCTACTTTTCTACAGTATTATAGAAGGTTTTAATGCTACAAAAATATTACTACAGATAGCTAGATTACAGTCACATCAATTTCTACTTGGGTTTATAAAATTAAAAAGTTCATTACTGCTGTTATACTTGTTTATGCTTTGTACAAAAGTTTCACTGTCCGTGTGCACAAATAAACTCGACTCACTGGAACATTGTAAATTAAGTATATGACCTACCCGATTTCAAAAGCACCATTGTAATGATTACAGCTTTAATCATTTAACTCAGTTTTCCATTTCCTGCAGTTTATTCTCCAAATGTAAATTACAGTTGTCTCTCTTTCACAGATCATATCTGAGTATTAGATTTGGAAACAGGACATCTGTCCTGTGCTCTACATGATTTATATACATATTCATCTTCTGATTAAAGAAAAGCCATCAGAGGGTTATACATTACCTTAATATAACTGCCACATGATAAATGGAACAGAACCTATTTCTTATTAGCCAAAAATCTTGAATCCAGATTTTAACAGAACTGATACTTGCATACAGTTACAAATGCCCACAGACAGAGAAATTACTTACAACTGAAGCCACAAAAGAAACACTGAACTCTGAAATACCTGTGGGTTAAATTTGAAACAAGAAAAACAACAAATATATGTAAGCTATTAATAAAGAAAATAAAACCCAATAAAATATTTTAACACTTATTTAAAAGGATGGATGATTTTTATACAGAGTAGTCCGATTTAATATCTGAAAATAAAAAATCTCTTTCTGATAATGCAAAATGTTTACATTATTAAATATTTCAATCTTAACTTCCATTAATATTGAGAGCTGGTAATCTTTGTTGGCCATTTCTATTAATTCTACAATTTTATATTTTTAATTGTAAAGGGTATTTTGTTATTAAAACTTTTAATTACACATCACTGGATAAAGGATACTGTAATTGTAAACATTATGAGATTTTACTAACAAAACTTAATGATTTAAATGAGATTATTACATATAAACATCTTATCACCTGAAAATTAAAGTTACCTTATTAAAGCGTGCTAGTTCATTCACTAGACACATGGGAGTTTTCTCTTTGGTGTTTGCCATGGTTTCGGTGGGCTGAGAGCTGCCACCACCAGCAGGGGGCGCTGTGCTGATGGGGACAGGACCTGTAGAGCTGATAGTATTGGTGGGCTCGTTTAGAGTCAAATTATTTAACTTCGAGTTTACAGAACGCAAGCCTGATCCTTGGATAGTGAGAGGGGCATCACCCATGGGACCCATTAATGGGTTAACATGAGTGACCACATGTCCAGAAATTGACAAGGTATTTGAGTCGGACCCTCCTATGATACTATGGTGAACAGTTACACCTGGCATCATGCCACTGCCTGAATAAAAGTGAAAGTTGAAATAATTTTCTTACACAAACAAAATCTAATGAAATCTTTAGCAAAAATTTTATACACATTTTCAGAGGTTAATACAAGTCAGAAGGGTCAAAACTATTAATTCTAATTCTTACACTAATAAATACAAATATCCTATTATAATGAATTTTTTTCACAATCAATAAAATATTTTTTCTTGATCTTTGGCAAGTATCAGGGATAAAGGATAACATTACAACATTAAAAATAATTAGTTGAAATATAAACATTATATTCGAAAAAATAATTTTTTTCCCAAAACGTTTCACTTGTATTCATCAGAAGTGCATAAAATAATTATCTATTGCCATTCAAAATTACATAATAAAAACAGAAATAAGTCTGTTGTATTTAGCTCAAAGAATCAAAATATTATAGATATGGTATGGCCAAAGAAGGAAATAATAGCTGAGGATCTGGTTATATCACAGTTAACTTTTAGGTTACATAGATTTTGCAATACTTTAATTTACCTTTTCTCCCAATTTGAATAATTTAAAAGCAATTTCAAGAAGTGTACTATTCAACTTACAATAGCTATTATTAAAACAGTTTTAGGGTTTATATGTGGCCTTGCTTACATTTGAATAAGAAACATCTTTTAAGACAAAAACCTTATTGCCTAAATGCATTCTGACTTCATCAGATGTACGTCTTTATTTTTTTTTTTTTAATTTTGCACAAAGCTACACAAGGGCTATCTGCACTAGCCGTCCCTACTTTTGCAGCGTAAGACTAGAGGGAAGGCAGTCATCACCACCCACTGCCAACTTTTGGGTTACTCTTTTTACCAACGAATAGTGGAATTGACTGTCACATTATAATGCCCCCACGGCTGAAAGGGTGAACATGTTTGGTGTGATGGGTGTTCAAACCCGTGACCCTCAGATTATGACTCGAACACCTTAACCCACCTTGCCATGCTGGGCCATTCTTTAATAATGCTATGGTTTTGAGGAAATTTTGTACTTTATTAAGTTTCCCTTTAAAATTTATATTAATTTGTTTACAGTAGGGGGGTTTACCACACATTACTGGGAATCTATGATAATACAATCATAGATCACTCAATCATACAATCTAACATAACTCAACTACCAATCAAGGTCTCAAAAAATATATACAATTATTCTGGTTTAGGTTTATCTAATTATCAGAATCATCATACCAACTGAAACATCAACTGTTTGTTAAATTCTGTCCATTTCTTAAAAAAAAAAATCCAACCACATGAGCAAACAAATTGATCAGATCATTAAAAGAACTATTACCTAAAGTTTCTCTTCAGTGATATTGTACATTTAATTTGGTGAAATATATTAAATAAATTCAACATGGATTCACAAAGGGCAATCTTGCTTTATTAACATGTTACGTTTTTTCAAGAATGTTGAGTACTTGGTAACTTAGAAATGGAAATGAAGTGGACTTTGAAAAGTAAATGATAAGGGCCCATATCAATGATTGGCTAAAAAGTTAATAACAGTGGGATCTGGAGAAATAGTTTAATTTGATTGTAGGATGGGTTTGGACAAAAAAAATGCAAATAGTTGTTAATTACAGAATCCCATCAAAATGGATATTAAATAGAAGTGCTGTAGGGGTCAGCTGCTTGAGCATTTTGTTTTAACTTGGGTATTTCAAGCTGTACTGAGAGTGTTGAGGTGCTACAGAATAACATGAATCAACACAATTTTGACAAACATTTGGCAAATGACTAATTACAGTAAGTGCAAGACAATGCATTTGGGTTACATAGATCACAGTTAATTAAATGGTAACTCCCTTAAGACTGAATAAAATACTTAGGAATAGTGGCAGGTAAGTCACTCAAGCCATCAAAGCAATCCTTTGTTGCCAGTGGTATGACTAATAGAATTCTCAGGTGAGTTCACAGACACTGACCAAAAGTTAAAACTATGAAAATGGCTGGCTCGTCCCCTCTTAGAACTCTAACAACACTTTTGGTCTCCTGATCTTAGAACAGATGCTGATTTACTGGAATGGTTCCAGAAAAGGGCTATTAAAATGATCCTGGTATGGGTTATTTTACATGAATACATAAGTTCACTTTACTTATTTCCTTTTAAGAAAAGAAGGGTAAGAGGTGATTTTATTGAGGATTCCAAGTCATAAGTAATAGAAGGGAAATAATCCATATTCTGAGGATAACAGAACACAAGGTATTTTTACTTTTCTAAAGTGTGGGTGTACAAGTACAACCTTAAAGTTAAATAGTCCACTGTTCACACATTAAAACAGGTTTTACAGCAGTTTTATGTAGATAAGTATGTCAGTTGAGTTACAACTTTCACACACACACTATAAGGGAATGTCAGTATCTTTAGTTCAACTCAACTGAAACCTTTAGTAATGTTAGCACATTATTAATACATAATGCATGCACTTTAATACACTCACCTGTTGATTTAGGAATACTCTGAGGTTTAATAAGAGAAGTAACACTGGTGGTGTTCATTTTATTATGCTTTCTGAAATAGAATACAGTACAACACTTAGAGAAATGTCAATTACTTCTTTCAGGTTTGTTTTTTTTATCTTCAAATTATCTTATTGAAGAACACAGAAAAAATAAATAAATACTGTGATTTGCACACATTTAATAGTATACAAAACAAAGCATCAAACTATTATCTTTCTCTAATTGAAATAAATTTTCACAAGTCAACTGGAAAACACCTCAAAGTTAATCACTGATTCTCAACATAACTACGGAAAAGGGTCTTTCTTGATGACGAGAGACTCGCTTGAAATAAAAAATCTCAGAACAGCTGGTTTGGGTATAAACACTTTTATTGATAAGGAAAGAACAACACTTTGACCTTCCTTGGTCATCTTCAGGTTAAGAAAGTCTTTGTTTTACCAATTTATTACTTGGTATCACATTGGATTTGTGCTTTTTCTGGGTGGCATAAAGAAAATAATTAAACAAGTCAACTGATAACACTATGTAACAAAATTTTTACTTTTTCTTGTTCCTGGTCAGAAAGTGTTATTTCCTGGTTGCTTATGCCTAAAGTAAATGGAAAAGATCTATTTTTCTCTTCAAACTTTGCTTTTGTGACCTGAGAGCATATAAGGAAAACAGGGTGGGAGACTATATTTGGGGGCTGATATGTGAAAGTGATTTACATTACAGTCATAAATCTTAGAAAACTACTCACTTCTAAACATTTCTGTATAACTTTAGTATAAATACATGTAAATCTTGATTCATGTTGTTTTATTCAGACCTCATGTGAATGAAAATGTGCAAATTTGCCGTTTTTACATAGAAAATAGGTTAATTTCTAAATTTCATTATCCAGGTCACAAAAGCAAAGTTTTTAAAGAATAATTGTCATTTTCTGTACTTTTACAACATAAGCAATTAAGAAATAACACATACTATCCAAGAACAATATTTGTGTTACGTAGTGTTATTCTGATAAACTGCTTTAAATTTACAATTTGACAGTTTCACTGAACATTTTGAATGTGAAATATCAGTTTTCCAGTGTTAACAACTTGTACATAAAACAGTAACATAATGAAAGATTAAAGGACAGTATAGAAACAGTAACAGTCATGCATAGCTGGGTATTCAGTGAAGTCTACTAGTCAGTTAATAATGCTCATTAATCAATATGATTATTCTTGCATGAGATTTATCCTCTTATTTTGAACTTATTTCTTCAAAGACATTTTAAAACTTATTCTTTAAGGTGTTTAACATCTTTAGGCACAATGATTCAGGATTAAGTTAGTTTTCCATTTCAAACTGTTTTAAATGAAAATGTATAATATTCTCAGTACATTAAAACAAAGTTGTAATAAGTTGAAAACATAATTTTTTACATGACTAAGTAAACTAAATTAATCAATTGTCCTTAGATTTCACGTGATAAAACCAATAAAATTTCTTGTTACAATGTATGATAGACAATATGAATAATCAGTGAAAAGAAATTCATTCCAAATATACAAAACCTAATCACGTTCAAATTTCACTTAATAAAACACCTAGTACCCACCAAGTTTGTTTTCAGTACAGTGAGCCAGCCAGTATCACTAAAACAGCTTACTGTTTCTAGTACATGGCAGAACAATTAAATCAGTCGTTATTTAAAAACAGGGGCAAATTAATACATAAATGATGCACTGTGTAACAATAGTTCAGTTATTGCATGATGAAATGTCTAAATCTTTTACAATGTAAGTTAATTTGTACCTGGATAACAAGTTTAATGTCGACACGACTGTTAAAATTGCTGGATAACAAGTTTAATGTCGACACGACTGTTAAAATTGCTGGATAACAAGTTTAATGTCAACACGACTGTTAAAATTGCTTGATAACATGTTTAATGTCAACATGACTGTTAAAATTGCTGGATAATAAGTTTAATGTCAACACGACTGTTAAACTTGCTGGATAATAAGTTTAATGTCAACACGACTGTTAAAATTGCTGGATAATAACAAGTTTAACGTCAACACGACTGTTAAAATTGCTGGATAATAAGTTTAATGTCAACACGACTGTTAAAATTGCTGGATAATAACAAGTTTAATATCAACACGACTTAAAATTGCTTGATAAGTTTAATGTCAACACAACTGTTAAAATTGCTGGATAATAAGTTTAATGTCAACACAACTGTTAAAATTGCTGGATAATAACAAGTTTAATATCAACACGACTGTTAAAATTGCTGGATAATAACAAGTTTAACGTCAACACGACTGTTAAAATTGCTGGATAATAAGTTTAATGTCAACACGACTGTTAAAATTGCTGGATAATAACAAGTTTAATATCAACACGACTGTTAAAATTGCTTGATAAGTTTAATGTCAACACGACTGTTAAAATTGCTGGATAATAACAAGTTTAATATCAACACGACTGTTAAAATTGCTCTTTATTGCATCAATTTAATAACTGACATCATAATTGGGTATCAAACACAATATCAATATTTGGGATATGAGAGAAGGTCACTTGTATTAAAGAACCATTCTTTCAACGTTATGGCAAGGCATCTTATTGCTTATCTGTACTGGGCATATGTAGGATTTAATCTTAAATCCTACTTAAATTTCTGTTCCAATACCAAATTAGCTTTGCTAAAGTTGGTGTAAAACATTCAAATTCCATAACATTTTCAGCCAAATATTCATGATATATTTAATGTCTTACCTGCCATTTTGTTAAATTTGTTTTAACAAACTGGAATTTACATTAATCTAGAAACAAATGAGAAATTTTACCTTTATAACTAAAATACCAATTTATTTACCTTTGACTAAACAGCTTATTTGAAATTGACACCAAGTTAATACTGCTGGTAATGTCCGATTATAATACTATTTTAACATTGTTTTTTTGTGTACAACACACTCCTTGAAATTATCTGGTGAAAATTCAAAGTCCAGTCCATGTAACAAGAACAAATTGTTTTATTTCTTCCAACTCTCTGTTTTTGCATACATGCTTTTACACATTGTGACTTGTAGATCTAGTTCAAAAATATCAGATGGAAATACCTCAACTAACATAAATCAACTTCATTCTAACACTTCAGATGACCGACTGACTAGTCGGTCAGTATTTTCTTAAATTGAAAAATTGTTTCTGAAAATAAGGGTGTGATGTTCTGCCAAATGACATGATGGTGCCAGCAGTAACCAATTATGGTGTACAGAGACCTAAGTAGGTAACAAGAAAAAACTCAAATAAATTAGCAAAACATGTATGGTGTCAATACTAGTCCAAAGATTAGTTCCTAACTGGTACACCTTACTATTGTGCTCAAAATGCAAACAATGACAGAATGTTTCCACTATGAAAACATGCAGATAAGAGTCAGCAACAACCAACTTTGACATCCACAGTCAAGTAAACAATTCCAACTCAAGAGTAGGAAATGATTCACTCATGGATCTTGGAAAATATAGCAGGTTCGACAGAAATAAACGTAGGAATTCTCACAATGACATTTGGAGGCTGAATATTGAGTAACTTATCATTGGTTGGTTGGTATAAACAGTATGTCACTTACAATGCATCTAAATTGTCTGTTGTTTCAACTCTACTCAGAGTAAGTTTGGTAACCCCCAAGGCAGTGTGACAAGAAGAATTTTTGTCTTATTTTCCTTTAAAATTTCAAACTTGTACAAAAAGCTACTGAAACTACATGGATATGTTACTGAATGTACAGTTCAGAGTTTGTTCCAAAGGTTTTAACATGGAGATGAAAGTCTTGAAGACCACGAAGGTTGTGGAAGGAAGCCATTCTTAGATGAAAACATATTAAAGGAAGCAGTTGTGACAGACTCTCACACAACAGTATGTGAGCTTGCAGAAAAGCTGGGCACAAGCAAATCATGCATTGCCAACCATCCGAGTGCAACTGGAAAGATGAAAAAGTTGGATGTGTTCCATGTGAGCTGACTGAAGATCACAAAACTGGCATTATGAGACCTGCTCTACACTTCTATTGCAGACCCAAAACGAATCCTTTCTTGCATGAATAGTGAAATGTGATGAAAAGTGAATTCTTTACAACAATCGGAAACAAGCTGCACAATGGCTTGATCACAAAACAGCCACAAACATTTCCCAAATCCCAAGTTTCACCAAAGAAAGGTTATGGTGAGTGTATGGCAGACTGCAGTCAGCATCAACTGCTACAACTTTTTGAATCCCAGGGAAACAATCACAGAGGACAAATACTGTCAAGAATTAGCCAAAATACATCAAAAGTTGTGTGAGAAACAACCAACTCTGGTCAATCAAAGGAGCCCTATTCATGGCAATGTTTGTCCCCATGCATCAAGGATGATGCTTCAAAAAGTGAACAAATTGGAAATTGCAGGTTCTATCTCATCCAACTTATTCTCCAGATCTTTCCCCTATAGATTTTTATTTTTTCAAGTACTTTGACAATGTTTTGAACAATGAGTGCTTTCAAAACCAGGCAGCTGCAGAAGAAGCTTTCAGGGAGTTCAATGACCACAGAAAATCTGATTTTTACAGCAGGGGCATAAACAGTATCATCCCACATTGGCAAAAGCACGTTGAAGTAAACTGCACTTACTTTGATTAAAGCATGTTTTACAACACTGGTTTATACTTTCCCAAACATTGCAGTTCAAAAACAACATTACTGGACAACCTAATATTTTCTGAGTGGGATACTTATATACAGAACCAGGATAAAGAACTCGTTAACACAGGTGGAGAGTGTTACATGACAACTATTGGCATGGGTAATTAAGTGAAGAATAAGAGTGCAGCAAATTAAAAACCTTCAGATCCTGTGCTTAAATGTGCAAAGGAAAGACACAACAGGTAAGTTTTAAAACACAAATAAAATGCTCTCCTGTCCCTTGTTGTCATTGGCTACTCTGCCATTGGGGTGGTTATTTAGGAGTAGATGGTCAAGTGAAAATAGCTCCATCCTTAGTGATCCTATACAAGTAGTCTTAACAGGAATTTGGGGTTTCTTAGCAGGTTGAGTTTCTACAGTCAAGTTCTCTGAAGTTACTTTGTTGGCCATTCTCTTACCAAAAATATTTCTAAATAATGGTGGATGACCTTCAGCTTGAATTGCCTATCCTCTTTTATTCTGTAGTCTACATCTTTGATTCTTTTCAGCATGATGTTTAGCCCTTATGAACACCAACTTAGATTTAGAGCCTCTCTTCTCTTAAGTTAAGAACTAGCGAGCAATACCACAGAAGCTTCACTGAAATCCAGTGTTGTCAGCACTTACATGACAACTACTGTTTGTCTTTACATGAATGGAGTCTTTCCTTGGTAAAGTCACACACATCTCTATTCTTCACATTCATGAGAGCTCTTCCAATGATCATTTCTTAGGACAGGATGAAGTATCTTATTTCGCTACGCCCTAGTAACAAGAGGAAGAATTATTGTTTGTTGTCTAAGTATTTAACTTCTTGATTATTGTAATTGGAATTTCAACCTCATTGTAGTTATTGCCATGTAGTGCACAGAAGTTACCTGCTCACAGCCTGTAAAATTATTTGAAGCTAGTTTAACCTTGCATTCATGTCTCTGCATCAAATCAGTTCCTAATGTGTCCTCTTCTTTTTCAATTACACCGAGTAAAATTTTTTTACTTTTTCTTGTTTCTGGGCAGAAAGCGTTATTTCCCAATTGCTTACGGTTAAAGTAAATGGAAAAGATCTATTTTACTCTTCAAACTTTGCTTTTGTGAAAGGAAACGTATAATGAAAACATGATGGGAGACTGTATTTAGGGACCGATATGTGAAAGTGATTTACATTACAGTCGCAAGTCTCAAAAAACTACGTCTGAACATTTTTGTATAACTTTAGTATGAATACATGTAAATCTTGATTCATATGTTGTTTTATTCAGACCTTATGTAAACGAAGATGTGCAAATTTGCCCATTTTTACATAAAAAATAGGTTAATTTCTAAATTTCATTATCCAGATCACAAAAGCAAAGTTTTTAAAGAATAATTGTCATTTTCTGTACTTTTACAACACCAGCAATTAAGAAATAACACATACTATCCAGAAACGAAATTTGTGTTACATAGTGTTATCCACAGCTATGCAGAAGCTTCCTGTAGTAAAGTACAAATTAATTTTCCTCTTGCTGGACCTATTGTTGCAATAATCCCTTTTCTTTCTTTATCTCTGGAGAAAATTTTTCACTTTTCAACACCAAATCAAGTCCAAACATTGCAGGTATAAAACCAGTGTTCATCAACATGCTGTAACATTTTTTCATGAATGAATTCGTGGACTATTTTTCTTAAAAATTAAAGTTCTTACCTCATTTGGTGTAAACAGAATATTCACAGATGAACCTCTCATACATTCAGCAACGTATTTTAAAAGCACAAAACAAATAACAGTGTTTTATCCTTCTTAAGTGAGTTGAAACGTCGTTTTGTATTTTCCAAACAAGTTTCTATATCCATATCAGCAGTCTCTACTATATGTGCATATTTATGATTTGTATTTTTGAACTTTCAAGTTGATTCATCAGGAATTACTTAATTTAATCGTAATCACATTAATCAAATGTATTAAATCTATAACTTACATATACAAGTCTCGGAACATTTATACTGTTTCAGTTAAGCCTAATACTTCGATTTATTTAAGACTCGTGTAGCAACGGACTAAGACTAACATGAGAGAGATACTGAAACTGATAGCAAGAAAGGTTTCCTACATAATTGTGTAATACTTTACCAACAATAACATAACATTCAAACATTTCTTCACTTTACCACAGTTATCTTCGTTCAGTAACAGTCCAGGCAGGTGCAAAATGACTTAGTGAAGTAACAACAGACCACTGAAAGATGGCAAACAATAAAGAAAATGCATTTGTTAATAACCGTCCATGTTCTCCTGTACCCTAAACGCCGACAATACAGCAGTGAGTTGTGGGTAGTTGGGAGATGCGCCTTTCGAAAACACCACCAGGCTACCGACGAATTCTATTTTATTTTAAATCTGTTTTCAATATCATAAATCCTAGCATAAATCTTATTAGAAAAAAAATACTATCAATTATAGAAAAAAATCATATTCTACGCAATATCGAAGCGTTATATCGTAAGCGAAAATGTTAACATATAACACGACGTTTTGAGACAACAAGGACAAATTGATCTATCGGCTGTTCCACCCTCCAAAGTAAACTAAAACTATTAAATAAATAAATTGAAAAATAGAATATCAAAGCCCTCTCTTATCATTCTTATATTTATTAAGCTTTCTCTTAAACTTGCTTAAATTTACAACCTCTATAATATATGAAGGCAACCCATCTCAAAGGATAACCACACTCTTAAAAATATAAAACTGTCTAAGCTGAGGATGACTCTAAGCGTGACAAAATTTATATATTTGCCTCCTCTAGTCCTGTTATTCTTACTGCTAAGTAAGAAATATATTATAAATCAACACGAACAATTCCCTTTAAGATCTTAAACATCTCAATCAGATCCATTCTCTTATGTTTTTCAAGATAAAACAATTTAAAAGATCTTAATCTCTCCTCATATGACAACATCTCCATCTCAGAGACCATTTTACTAACCCTCCATGAACCCTTTCCACCCGTTCCATGTCTTTTCTAAGGTAAGGAATCCAAGACTGAACACTATGACCCAAATATAGCCTAACAGTAGCCTATATAATCATTTTCAGTAACACAGTGGAATGTTTGTAGACTTACAATGCAATGAATAGGATTTCGATACCCGTGGTTTAGCTTTGTGCTTAGTTGCAAACAGATAAACAAACCTATACAATGATATAACGCTTTTTTTATTATTGTTGTTGAGGTTCTTAGAATATTTAAACTATGTGCAGTCATGGGAAATAGGCTATGATGTCGTTGGATATGAAAATTAGGATCGGTGAATGATATTTTAAAAAGATTTTGTTGTAATTATTCTACTACACTACACCACTAGTAATTTCTCACTAAAATTTACTGGTTTCAAACACTTGTCCACTTTCATTCTTTACGTTTTCGAAGGCTTTCTTTGCACAGTACCAGCCTATAAACTAGTGTATAAGTTTCTGATATTTGATTGCTTGTTGTTGAAAAGCTACACAATGGGCTATCTATGTTGTGCCCATCGCGAATATCGAAGCTTGATTTGTAGGATTATAAATACTCAGGCTTTCCAATGCTGAGGTACCTGAAGAGGGAGCAGAGGGTCAAAGGAACTTAATCTATACTATAAAACGGCTTGTGCTTGTACATCTTCTTGTCAGTGAATAAACCTTTCCAATTTTCCGACTCCTTATACATAGTCTCGGGTATGTAACAGAGGGATTATAAAAATTCTTTATTGTATTAATTTAAGTTTTTATTAGCGTCCCAGCTATTTTAATTTCCACCCTTGCTTTTGTGGCATATCATATGATCTTTATCCACTTGTATTAATATAGATTTAGTTGTTGTTAAACAAAAAGCAACTCTGCTCATGTAGTTTTCATTCAAAATGTTGGTCGAGAGATTTGTTAAGTTACTTTCACTCTGGCTACCGATTGTTGTTTGCAGTGGCGGCGCCAAGGGGGCTTGAGCCCCCAAAATAAACCAAGGCTCCCTCAGCTTCCAATATTTTTACCTATATATATATATAACATATGAAAAACACAGTCGTCGTTGTTGCTTTACAATTAACATCAAAGAGACACAGATCTGTAGAACTCAACGTCTTCATTAAGACGGAAGTATGTGTCATGCGTCCATAGCAACGTATTGAATGCACTGAAACTCATGCACTGTACTGCCGCTCCCTGTGTAATGCCATTCTATCTTGAGCTTTGACGAAGATTAGACAGCCACGTTGATTTCAAGTTACAACAGATCATCAGGGATTTTACTTGATAAACCAAAGGTTTCACAGGTATTTACCCATTAATTTCATTTATCTTTTATTGAAAAGTAAAACATAACATGCATCTATAAGTGTACTGTGTATAGGTCAAAACTATGAAGCATTTAGCCAGTGTTGTGTCCTCTGTGAGATCATTTTGCATTGTGTATCAGCCATCCAAAATTGTACTGATGATTGTGGCATACACTTAAAATTGTGACTTACAATCCAATTAATGTTATACTTATGATTAGATACTAACCTGACATGTTAACTCACCAAATAATATTTCTAAACAATTCTAGAATGAATTTTGAAATTGTCATTGGGCTATTTAGAAGTGCCTAATTTAATGTATTGTAGTAGTTACATTATTGTAACAGGTGCTTGTCACACTTATGATAATAAGAACAATATTACAGTTTCACCTGTATGAATAATGTGAAGAAACCAGCCTTTCTGTGAAGGTTAATTGTAATTTAGACATTTTGTTTTGGTGTTACTATGACCATTCAATATCCAGGCCGCGGGTTTGCTTTGTTCGAGCGTGCGATTCCCGCCTCGAACGCTTAAGCGTATGATCACTGAGCCGCTGACCATGGTGTACGCTCTGCGTATGGCTAACGATCGGCTCAGCCCGATTGAGATCCAGATGCCAGCCTCACACCACTCCCCCGCTCACTCCCATTACCTCCCCACAGTTTTACAACATGCCCTATCAAAGCTGTGCTTGTGTTCCGGAATTAGCCCTGTAATTTTACATTATCACTACCCTCTTATTAAGTACTTGCGCTATATGGTTAAAGATAAACACTTTCTCTAACAGTATTTCACGGATATGTTTTGGATGCTAGGAGACACACCTTCTATGCCATCATAGACAGGCTGCTCAACGAGCTGAATAGAAGATTCTCCTCTGACGCCTGTAGTGTTCTGATGGGTGCAACTGCATTGAACCCCAAACACTCCAAATTTCTGGACAAGCAAGCACTCTTAGGAATGGCAGCAAACTATGGTGTGGCAGAGGATGACCTCACAGTGGAGGCCCACCAATTGAACCGGCTAATTGCCAGGAAGAAAGACAAGGGGCAGGAAGTATCCACACCATTGGAGCTTGCAACCATGCTGGGGCCATACAAGGATGCCTTCATGGATCTCCACAAACTTGTATGCATCACTGTGACCCTGCCTGTCACTTCAGCTGCCTGTGAGAGAAGTTTCTCGTGTCTGAAGCTTCTCAAGACATACTTGCACAACAGCAGTGGTAACAACCGCACCAGCAACCTTGCTGTCATATCAGTAAACTCCAGGAGGGCAAAACAACTCGATATTAATACTGTTATAGACACATTTGCTGCCATTCACCAGAACAGGAACATTGTTTTGAAGTGATATTGACTATAAACACAACATGATGAAAGATAGTTAGCCTGATAGTGACCTTACTTTTCCTCAGAGTGTATTTACTTCACATGGGATAATTCATTTCTGCTATGTAAACTATGTATTTATGTTATATTTTTTTTGATTTGTAGCTTTGCTCTTAATGGTATATTAAATGTTTAATCTAAGCTAATCTTGATTTTCTTTATTATTATGTATTACCTTGGGTGGAGAGCTTCCTCTTTTACATATACACATATTTTCATAAACAGATTATTTCTAATTTGTAATAATGAATTATTAATCAGAGTATGAGTTTCCAATGAAAACTGCATTGTAAAATGCAGTTCAAAATATCACACCTTTCTGAAATGTACCTTGGTATTTACATTATTATAATCTACCATCTATACTTCATATTGATGGCATTTTGGGAAGCCCCTCCACAGTTTACCTCAGACCCCCCCTCCCCCCCCCCAACGAAAATATCCTGGCGCCGCCACTGGTTGTGTGTCAGTCATCGGGGACAATGCCTTCTCTGCTCGTTGGGAAATGACTGCAAAATTGCACTTTTTTTTTCCAGTGTTAGGTCAGGTGATATAACGAGATTAGGGTCTTTCTTATTTTGTAACTGGAATGAGTGAGAGGAATTTATAGAATTTATAATTTGTTAAACTTATACAGCTTTATATCGAACATAGAATCTCTTTTCAGTAAGAAACATAACCCTTTAAGCCAACACATTATTGTTGTATGTTGAAAGTAAAGCCTGTTTTTGTTATGTGTTTACATTTATGACCAATCTTTCTTTTCACCAACTCAGTTAGTTTTGTAAAAAATATAGAATTACTTTTCAACATTTTCTGTTCGAACCTCCCGTCATATACTATCTTATTTATTCTTGGGGTAAATCGCTTTCATCTGAAAATACCAGACCCTTAGGGCTTAGTACAATCATGTATTGTATTGAACTTACTAACCAAATGAAGGGAGCCAACCAAAAACACCCATCGCCACAAGCGTTCTGTGTTGCACTTTGAATCTATTAACAAGATTAAATAACACTTTTATGAAGTGTCCAGAACTAAAAGTATAGAATATGTTCAGAAGCATTAAATCTCGAACCTAGGGGTCATTTGATCTACCACCTGATGCAATAACCATCACGCCCAGTCAAGATATTCTGAAAATAAACGCAGAAAAGATACCATTTAAGTACAATTAGCACAATAATATGTGTGAAGTTATTCTCTGTGTATGAGCACATTCTTGATGTTTTAATAAATTATCAGTCGCATGTTCATTTCTCAACATGCCTCCTTTGTTTTCTAATACTGCTATAATTCTTCTATTTAACAGTTGCTGTGAAAAAGGTTGCTGGTTCTTTTAGGTTTACACCTTATATGGTAAGTTTGTATTCTGTGTTATAAGTTACCTCATAGTCATACATTTGCTTTGGGACGTGGCAGTCCGAGTACACTTCAGGTTTGCATGATTTACTACGGAATTGTTCTCGGACAATCTCAATGCACAGTCCACCCCCACCCCTAAAATATATTCCTACACATGCACGATTTTCGCATTTTATCTTACATCCCCACATCAATGTGTATCTCAGTAAAAAGGTGGACATTCAGAATTTCCTTATTAGAACCTTATAAAAAGATGGGGTTTACATCAGCCTCTTTTGAATCTTCATCTTTGAAGATCCCCCTACACCTCCACCATATTCTTAGCTATGATATCTTGTGTCATTCATCTTGTTGCATTGTTTGTATTACATATCTATGCTAACTCCCATACAGAACGGCTTATATTACGCAGTGGAATAACTACATTAGATTCAGATGGAGTTTGCTCCACAGCTTAAGCTAATTCATATTATCTTAAGCTAATTCATCTTGTGAACTTTTTATTTGCTCGTGGTTACTGCCAAGCTCTCTTCTGTTGTAGTTAGGCTTTGCAAGTTTTTAACGTGTTTAATGTTAATGGTGTTAACCACAGTAATGAAAGTCTTCCACTGTTTTTAACGAAGCTCACAGTATAGAAGAAACACCATTAATTCCAAGTATTGTGAAGATGTTTTATTCTTTCACACATACACACACACGTACATAAAACAACATCTAACACTGAGCAACTTTCGTCTAGATACTAATTGTATAATTGGTTGGTTATATGTTTTTAATGTCTTTGCACAACTTTTAAAGTGAGAAGTAAGCCACTCTATGTTGTCTAGACGACTCTGACGTTTTGGGTTAGTGGCTTCTGCTTCGATTCACTAACTTCGATTTATTTAGTATTACAAAACAAATCGTTCCCAAGTTACTCAAAGGTAAGTTTGAAAACGCTAAAAACTGGAATTCGATACCTTTGGTGCTCAAAGCACCGATAACAAGTTTTGTATCTTTGTGCTAAAAACAAACAAATAAATAACCAACATTTAAAAAACGAAAATTGTAACTACATTTTTAGTTATATTATTCCAAAAACTCTCAGGAGGTATGATTGCATTCTTGGTAATAATATGTTTCTGGAGTTTCAACCATAATTCTATATGAACTGACCATGTTATTTTTAGTTACTTTGTTTTAACTTTTCATTATTCATCCATTACGTTAAACGTTCAAAATTTCTTTCATTTATACACAGCTGAAAATTCTACTGCTTGGATCCCTAATGTATATATATATAAATTTTATATCAGTTTGTCCTATTAACTTTTTGGCACGTATGTTAAACGGTAAAAAACAAAAGTCCCTATAATTTTTTTCGTTATCAATTTTTTCTACTCAGTGTCGCTTTTAAGTTTAATGTAGCCATCAGTAAAGGTCCAGCATAGTGAGATGGTTGAGGCGCTCGACTCGTAATCCGAGGGTTACGGGTTTGAATCCCCGTCGCACCAAACATGCTCGCCCTTTCAGCTCTGGGGCGTTATAATGTTTATAATGTGATGGTCAATCGCACTATTCAATGGTAAAATAGTAGCTCAAGAATTGGCTGTGGATGGTGATGACCAGCTAGCTGCCTTCCCTCTTCTCTGACATTACTAAGTTAGGGATGGCTAGTGCAGATAGCCCTCGTGTAGTTTTGCGCGAAATTCAAAAAAACAAACAAACAAACAAACAAATCATCATTGAAATTAATTATCTTTATGTATTCGAGGAGTCTGGAGCATTCCAGTCCAGAGACAATCACACGATAAATATGGTAGAAATGCATTTCAACCAATCTGCCAAATACTTTATGTATATGTGTGTGTGTGTGAATATAAATCAGCAAGCACATTCAGATAAAATAAGTAACTTGTCACCAGAGGCGCTGCGAATAAAATATATGTTGAACAAGGAGTAGAAATTGGCAGTAAATGCCTGTATGATACTTCAGAGAAGCTATTGAAAGGGCTAATCTATAAAAGTAGCCCAGATAGAAAGGATGGCGTTTTCGGACTGAAGACAAAAGCAATCAGCGAGATCTTCCTTTAGATCAGTGCAAGTTTTGTAGATTATTCTTTCCAGATTTTTTATACAAATCTATCACACTGAACAAGGCAGTTGTTGTCCACTTCTACTTTGTTTATATGGAGACTCTCTGCCTAAAACTTCTATGAAATATTATCTTAAATACGTTATTAATCGCTGTGTCTTTAAAACGAAATTTCAAAAATCACATAAAGATTTCTATAAGAATGTTATTTGTAAATAAATCCTTCAATGTGTACAAAACCAACAAAAAAAAACGTTGGTGTTATATCCTCTCCTTCTGGTGTTCTATTCTACCCTCTATCTCTGTCTTCTTATCTGTTAATGAAGTACTTACAACAAATGTAAGAAGTTGTCAATTAGGTCATCAGAAAGTGAAGATATCACGCACCCATTTCCTTAGACTCTTTTTGACGAATTAAAGAAAATTAAACAAATGTTGATTCGTTGCTTTCTAGTGGGCCCCTAGCGTCTCAACGGTATGTCTGTAGGCCTACGACGTTAAAATTTTGGTTTTGATATCAGTGGTGGGTACATCACAGAGAGCCTACGGTGTAGTTTGGCGCTTAAAAGCAATGAAATCGTCTTTGTATCACAGTTGTCTATATATTTTGGTGAATTTCAACTACAGTTACGACAGAAAGTGTTCGTACCCCTGCGTCCCGAGTAGTTTTGTATTCATAACTTAAAAAGTATCACGCAGATTTTGATAAACAGATTATTTCTAATTTGTAATAATGAATTATTAATCAGAGTATGAGTTTCCAATGAAAACTGCATGTAAAATGCAGTTCAGAATATCACACCTTTCTGAAATGTACCTTGGTATTTACATTATTATAATTTACCATCTATACTTCATTTTAATGGCATTTTGGGAAGCCCCTCCACAGCCCCCCCTGAGCCCTCCAACGAAAATATCCTGGCGCCGCCACTGATCACGATTAGGCTAATAGACGTATAATATATTATAAATATTATACTAACACACATCTACATAACTTTGTATGTAAATTAAACGACAAATAAACTGTTTCTAAACAAATAACCAAAAATAGAAGGAGCAGAAAGTGTTCGTACAGTTCAGAACGTGTGAAAAAACTGATATTCCCGTAAAAAACTTATTTAGTTTGGTGAATAAACTAAATTATACCATTCCAGAACTAGACAGTAGGTTCATAATTATTGGAATTTAGCTAGTAAAAAATGTACTTCCGGCAATTTAGCGCTGTCTCCGTCATTATCTGCTTGGTCATCATGGCGAACAGGAAACAACTGTCCAGTGATTTAAAAAACCGAATTATTGTAAAATACAAGTCTCGTGTGTCTCTTTCCGGTATTGCTACACAACTTAATGTGCCGAAATCCACTGTTCAAAGCATAATTGTCAAGTTTAAGCTTACAAGATCAACTGCTAACCTCCCTCGTTCCGAACGCCTTACCAAAATTCCAGAGAGAACCAAGAGGAAGGTTCTCAGAGAAGTTAGTAGGAACCCTCGTTTAACACGTAATGACATGCAAAAACTGGTAAGGGAAACTGGGGTTGAAGTAAGCACCTCTACAGTTACGAACATGTTCCGCTCTTCTGGGTTCAAAGCATGCCGTCCTCGTAGAACTCCATATTTAAAACCTGTTCATTTAGAAGCACGATTGAGGTATGCAAGAAAGCATGTAGTTAAACTCTTTACCTATTGGAAGAGTATTCTTTGGTCAGACAAAACTAAAATCGAACATTTCGGCCACAATAATGTTCGCAATATTTTCCGTAAGAAGGGGGAACGAAATCTTCCAAAGAACACCGTCCCTACAGTTAAACACAAAGGTGGCTCGATCATGCTATGAAATTCCTTCAGCTCTTCTGGTGTAGGCAGCCTTCACCGCGTCAACGGAATCATGAAAAGAAGAAGAGTACGTTGATATATTAGGCACTTATATCAAGAATGATGCTCGGAACTTGCGGCTTGGGCGTTGTTGGATCTTCCAGCACGACAATGACTCTAAGCACACATCGAAATATGTGCAATACTGGTTGCAGAGGAACCATATAAGCGTTCTGGAGTGGCCATTGCAGTCACCCGATCTCAACCCAATTGAAAACGTTTGGCATGAGTTGAAGACCAGGGTTCATCAGCGTCATCCGAAAAACTTGCAAGAGTTGGAGGCCTTCTGTGAAAAATAATGGAAGAAAGTACCAGTCCAGTACTGTCAAACGGTCATTGAGGACTGTGAGGAGAGATTGCGCCAAGTAATTTACCTGAAAAGCTGCACAACTGACCATTAAAGTAGACGCACAAACACTTTCTGCCCCTCCTATGTTTGATTATTTGTTTATAAACAGTTTATTTGTTGTTCAATTTACATAAAAATTTGTAGATGTATGATATAATGTTATTATAATATTTATGATATACTACAGTTTTATTATCCTAATCGTGATACTTTTTAACTCATGAAGAAAAAACTACTCACGACGCAGCGGTACGAACACTTTCTGTCGCAACTGTAAGTATGGCTTTATGTTTCAGGTTGGCAATAACTTGTTATGTATTAATCTGAGTACGATCAAAGTTAAATTTGAAACAGAGACAAATAGTACAATGTGAAAGTTCAGAACAACAGAAATCACTAGAAAAATCCTATACTGCCAAAAGACATAGAGCGTAATATGCGCCTCTGTGTAGTTTCTGTCAATCCACGAACGTGTACAAGGAGCGGAGAACGTTTCTCCTGCCCCAATATACCTTTCATATGTTATCTTGGTGAGTGTAACTGAGGTTCGCGGGTTCGAATCCCCATGCCATTAAACATGATCGCCCTTTCAGTCGTGGGGGCGCTATAATGTTTCGGTCAATTCCCTTATTCGTTGGTAAAAGAGAAGCCTAAGAGTTGGCGGTGGGTGGTGATGACTAGTTGTCTTCCTTCTAGTCTTACATTGCTAAATTAGAAAGGCTAGCGCGGATAGCCCCGTGTAGCTTTTCGCGAAATTCAAAACAAACAAACAATCCAAAGGAATAAATAAAAATGTTTGTCGCTCATAATTTTGGTTTTATTTATTCTTGAAACAGAACACTTTCGGGACCCTGCGGAAGTACGTCTTGTAATACATTGTAACATTTCTTTATTTTCAAATTACAAGATACAAAAATACTTATGAAGAAATCATGAAAACGAGACACAACTGACAAAACTTCGACTTTGCTCACTCCTTTTGTTATTGTTGTTTTCAATTAAGCACAAAGATACACAATAGGCTATCTGTGCACCACGAGTATCGAAACCCGGTTTTTAGCGTTGTAAGTCCGCAGACATACCGCTGAGCCGCTGGGGGGGGGCACACTCCTTTTGTATTCGATGAAAAATAAAGAAAGGTAGAAGCACTCATAAAATTCAAATCGAGTTAGTTTAGAATTTTCCTTTAATATTCAATGTTGTCAAAAATGTAAGAACGACTTTTGCACATTTTAATAGCTAGATATACAATATTTATTGTACGATAAACACATGCAAAATATCCAAGCTAAGATGTAGTTCGTTGTTAGAATAGCATAACATGATCAAACACAAAATAATATTACTCGAGGACTTCTTTTAGTTGATTCTTATAACTAAAGAAATATATAAAAATTGTTAATATATGTAGAGGCTTTTGGAATTATTAATTTTAAAATAAATGAATTACTGGAATTTGAGAAGTTAATTAATTGTCTTAAAATATTATGTCGTGTTTTGTTTTATAAACAAATATTTTAAAGAAGTTAAGTTTTCAAATTATAATGCAGATGGACTAGGTACTTTGTCTGAAAGTGGATATTTTGGCAGAACTGTTTTGTTCATTCCAGACAACTGGGCTCAAAACCTGGTTTGGAGTCTTTTTTTTAACGACGTTGTGAAGGGTTACAAATGTCCACATTTGACTACTTGCACGATTTTCAAAATTGAATTCCGAAATACACGATACCCGATGACTCCATTTTACTTATATTTTGTAAAGTTTATGCTATTATAAACCAACTAAGCAAGTGAGACAACGTATACGTGTGTACGTGTACATCCACGTTTTAATGTGAACTGAACGTAAATAAATTAATACATGCAGGAGATTGTTTTCTGTTTACAAAATTACTCTTAAAATATGTAGGTTTTGGTTTTGTTTTCGGTTTTAACTTTGAGAAATTAATATTGAGCGATTGTTTAAATCGTAGTTCTTAGATTTTTTTCTTAACAGGAATTATTACTGGTTTCATGTATTTACTTTTTTCTTGCGAGTTTTTGTAACTTATTACTTTAGGTTTCGCTTAATGGTTTCGTTTATAGAAAAAAAAAGATTTCCTATGGTTTCCGTAATTTTTCTCCTTGCTCGTAATTTAAGGAAATTCTTATTTGTTTTCCTAAATTTAAATAAGTTGAGATTTTTTAAAAACAATCCCTTCTTTAATTTTTTTCTTCGTTCTTTTCACATAAGTCTCGTGTTCTTGTGACACCGGTGTACCTAAAAGAATAAATAATAATGAATAGTAAAAGAAAAAATATTTAATAAAGTTCAACTTCAGAAACAGAAACTTGTTTGTTTGTTTGGGAATTTCGCACAAAGCTACTCAAGGGCTATCTGTGCTAGCCGTCCCTAATTTAGCTGTGTAAGACTAGAGGGAAGGCCGCTAGTCATCACCACCCACCGCCAACTCTTGGGCTACTCTTTTACCGACGAGTAGTGGCATTGACCGTACATTATAATGCCCCCACGGCTGAAAGAGTGAGGATGTTTGATGTGACGGGGATTCAAACCCTCGATCCTCGGATTACGAGTCGAGCGCCTTACGCGCTAGGCCATGCTGGGCCTAGAAACAGAAACAGTTCCTACTAAATAAGAGTGAAACTCCTTTAAAAAATTTAGAAAAAGTAGCGAAAGTCACTATACAGTTGTTCACTTTTATTTATACAAAGAAAATTGAAATAGGATAACATAAAATAAACATAGGTGGCTAAATCTGTAAAAAAACAACAACAACTATTCAGAAAAGACAACGACAATATCGATTATCGAAATCTTTCTGTAAGAGTAAAGCTATTTATTTACCTACAACTACAGTGGGCTCGGCATGGTCAGGGGGTTAAGGCACTCTGCTCGTAATCCGAGGGTCGCGGGTTCGAATCCCCCTCACATCAATCATGCTCGCCCTTTCAGCCGTGAGGGCGTTATAATGTTACGGTCAATCCCACTATTCGTTGGTAAAAGAGTAGCCCAAGAGTTGGCGGTGGGTGGTGATGACCAGCTGCCTTCCCTCTAGTCTTACTCTGCTAAATTAGGGACAGCTAGCGCAGATAGCCCTCGAGTAGCTTTGCGCGAAATTCAAAACAAACAAACCAAAACAACTGTAGCGGCATATCTTGTATCACGTCATCCCATAAGTAATGTTCGAAAATTTAATATAAAAAGTGCATCATAATTTCTGTCTTTGTAGAAGGTTTTAATGACTAAAACATGTATAAACGCGTATAAAAACACAACTCCACTTTCTCAGATCATTAATCAAACAAACCCTTATAAAGATGGATGTGTCTGAGGAGCACATTAGGCATATAATGCTTTAAAAAAGACAACAGTGCAGCAGAAACTACACGAAACATTCAAGGTGTTTATGGTGCGGAGTCTTTCAATGAAAGAAAATGTCGAAGGTGGTTTCAGAAGCTCAGATCAGGTGACTACAGTTTAAGTGATGAGTCACGTTCAGGTCGTCCTGTTGAGTTTAATGATGACTTGCTGCTGACTGCACTTGATGAAGATTGTGCTGTAACAGTTGAAGAACTAGCACAGAAGATTAATTTAACCCATTCAACAGTTCACCGTCATCTGCAACAGCTTGGAAAGGTATCAAAACTTGGAAAATGGATCCTCCATGATTTCACAGAAGCCAACCAAAAAGAAAGAGTGGACATTTGCACTTCTCTGCACTCTCGTGAACGTAACTCACTTTTTTTTTGGACAGGTTAGTGATTGGAGATGAAAATAGATATATTATAAAAATGTTAATCCCCGCAGACATTGGCTCAGTGCAGGTAAACTGGCTGAAACACAGTTCAAAATGGACCTCCACCCTAGGAAAGTCTTGTTAAGCGTTTGGTGGGATATTGTTGGTGTGATACACTTTGAGTTGTTACCACTCAATGTAACGATTACATCGGACTTCTATTGTCAACAGTTAGAGTGTTTGAATGTTGCACTGAAAGAAAAGAGGCCTGCTTTGACCAGTCGTAAGGGTGTTGTGTTACACCAGGATAGTGCACGGCCCCATACAGCAAGGATCACATCTGTAAAGACTGAAGAACTAGACTGGGAAAACTTCCACATCCTCCTTATTCTCCAGACCTTGCCCCATCTGATAATCATCTATTCCAAAGTTTGTAGAACTATCTTGATGGAAAAGAGCTTGGAACATATGAAGATGTCAAAACTACCCTCTCTACATTCTTTTCCTCCAAACACCAAGAATTTTATAGAAGTGACATTCAGAAGCTTGTGAATCGTTGGCAGGAAGTAATTAATAACAATGGAACATACATTATTGATTAAATAACACTGAAACCATTTGAAATCCTTTCTCTTTTTCTGAACTTAAAATCGGATATTACTCTAGGGATGACCTGATAATATATTTCACAGGGGTGAAACTTTATGATGATGTATTCAGTAAAACTCTAAAGATGATTAAAAAATATAATGGAGAGAGTTCACAAGTCTATCCAAGTGAAAGCCGAAAATTAGTGCTTCAATAATGAATATATAAAAGTACCGTTTTATTACTGCCTTACCTAGGAAGCATTTTTATACTAATGACGTATGTGAGAGAAAATCTAACGACAAGTGCAACTAAACCTGGTAGAGATGGGGTCAAAGGGTCACGTCCATCCCTATTTTGAATATTTTTTAAGCGAAAACGTTTTTCGTATTCAAGTTATTCCTTACACTTTCCCTCTCTAAACTGTTGTAATTGTAATTATTTATATAAGCACATTCGGATGTTTGGAATAACTCGCTAGTTGTCCCACGCACTTTTTTTTTTTGCTTGGTTAGGAAATATGAAGATACCATTCATTTACTGGGGCTCAAAGAGTTAATATCAGTTAATTAAAAGTTACACAATGTTTACACAAGGCTATGCAGAGGCTATTTGTGCATATCTGTTCCTAATGCTTAAATGAAAGGTGAAGAAAAGGTAGCTACACAACAGTACCCAACATGAGCTCTTATCTGATGGATAGTAGGATTTGACTGTCACTTTTATAGCTCACTCACAGCCTCAGAGTGTGGAACATTATTTTTGTTTTTTTATCAACGGAGCACAAGACGGATTTACAGGATAAATACATTAAAGTCCGCTAGAGTCCGTACACAGAATGTTGGGGGTTTCTAATTTGCGAGGTCAAAAGCCGACAGATATTGTGCGAAGGACAAACAACATACAAAACGTGCTAATGTTAAAGTAGTGTGAGGGTATGATCCTCAGAATACAGCTCTGAATATAACCGTGATAAACAGTAGTATAACAGACATGTTTGACTTGTTTTCATATGTCATTTTAAAACGAGTTGACTGTTTTGTTGTTTGTTCATTGTTTAAATTTATCGCCAAGAAGTCACAGACACCTACTGTAAAGAATCCGTCAGGGTCAACGACTATTTCAAGCCAAAAGTACAAATGCTTCATCAGAATAATGAAAAATGTAGACCATGCAAAAAAACATTAAATGCCATAAGTTACTGCTCTATAGCAGTAAAAGCATTTTTTTTTTGCATCGCATATGTAAACAAGAGTAGAAAACTCTAGCATGGGAAATTGGAGAAAGAAAAAAACAACGAAAACATATGAATAGTTCAATGTACGTAGTACATTTCAGTGCCGATAGAATTTGTAATATTAAACTAATATAATGCAACAAAAAGTAAATTAATACATATGAGTTACTTGTGTAGTAAATTATCTAAAAAGATTATATTTCTTGAATCTGATATTGGTAGGTCCCGTATGGCTAAGCGTGTTAAGACGTGCGACTCATAATTTGAGGGTCGCGGGTTCGCGCCCGAGTCGCGCCAAACATGCTCGCCCTTCCAGCCGTGAGGACGTTATAATGTCACGGTCAATCACACTATTCGTTGGTAAAAGAGTAGCCCAAGAGTTGGCGGTGGGTGGTGATGACTAGCTGCCTTCCCTCTAGTCTTACACTGCTAAATTAGGGACAGCTAGCACAGATAGCCCTCGAGTAGCTTTGTGAGAAATTCAAAACAAACAAAAAAAACAAACTGATATTGGTGTCTCTATTGTTCGGTTATAACAATTACTAAATGTATTGTTACTAATGCAACATTATATGCAACGTTATCCTCAAGCAGAGACCCGGGTAATATATTAGAGCACTTAAGACACAGGTTCGAATCCCGTCACCGAATATGCTTGCTTTTACAGCCATTAGAGTGTTGTAAAGTGACGTTCAATCCCACTAATCGTTAGTAAATCGTAACTCATAATTTGGTGGTGGATGGTGTTGACTAGAAGTATCTTTCCTCTGGTTTTTCATTTCAAAATTAGAGATAGCCGTTACGGACAACCTTCGAATAGTTTGGCGCGAAATTCGACAAACAAACAAAGAAGCTCGTTTTTGATTGACGGATTTCACAAAATGTTAATTGGCAAATAAAAATTATATTCTGGTTATATTCTCGTTAAATCTACGAAATATATAAACCATTTGTCTTTATTTTGACTAAATAACTCATATAAAAAATTAATCTCATGCAACACGTAGAATATTTTTAAGAGTTTTAGAAATATAAGGGTATCTTTGCTTTTCATGTCAAAGATACGATACCGAATTACTCTAACGTTTTCGAAAAGTGGACATTTCTTCTTCGCAGTTTGAATCTTTGTGTTAAAGAGCTTTATTAAAGTTGTTTTTCTAGCCTAGCATGGCTAGGTGGTTAAGGCGCTGGACTCGTAATCCGAGGATCGCGGGTTAGAATCCCCGTCACACCAAACATGCTAGGCCTGGCATGGTCTAGCGCGTTAAGGCGTGCGCTTCGTAATTCGCGGGTTCGCGCCCGAGTCGCGCCAAACATGCTCGCCCTCCCAGCCGTTGGGGCGTTATAATGTGACGGTCAATCCCACTTTTCGTTGGTAAAAGAGTAGCCCAAGAGTTGGCGGTGGGTAATGATGACTAGCTGCCTTCCCTCTAGTCTTACACTGCTAAATTAGGGACGGCTAGCACAGATCGCCCTCGAGTAGCTTTGTGCGAAATTCCAAAAAAACAAACAAACAAACCAAACATGCTTGTCCTTTCAGCCGTGGGGGCGTTATAACGTGACGGTCAATCCCACTATTTGTTGGTAAAAGAGTAGCCCAAGAGTTGGCGGTGGGTGGTGGTGACTAGTTGCCTTTCCTCTAGTCTTACACTGTTAAATTAGGGACGGCTAACGCAGTTAACACTCGTGTAGCTGTGCGCGAAGTTCAAAAACAAACAAACTTGTTTTTCTAACAACACGAATTTATGTTGCAAATAATATATATATCGCGAAGAACCCAGCGGTGAGTTTTCGGAGTTACAACGCAAAATAAATAAATAAATGGAGTTAAGTTTTTCGTGGCATACAAGAGGCAGATACCTCATTGTGAATTAACTTCTTAACCAGAAGTTAATTTTAATAACAAACAGCAAGAAGAACATTATATCAAGTAGCAAAAGAGAAAGAGTTTTGTTACGATACATTCAAGTGTTGCCCGTTAAAATAACTAAGTTAAATGTGTTTATATCTATCTATCTAAAGAACTTGGATATGCGTAGAGCTAAGCCTTTCGAATACCAGATGTAATCAAATGCATACATTACTAAATACAATATAGGCTTATTTTAATCGAAGTTCCCTTATGGTTCAACGGAAACTTTTAGGACTTATAACAGTAAAAGAGGTAGTTCCATCACGTAGCTCTGTACAAGTGTATTTTTGGTGTTTTGAATGTTGTTCTTTTAACGTGCTCTCAGCTTGTGGCGTCATCTCGTAGTAACATTTTATATTATAAATCTTTAATTTTTTTTTTTCTATAGATCTTAGTGGATCAATAGTAACTCTGTAGGCTTACGGCGTCCAAAAATCGAGTTGTTTTTTTAGTCATGTTGAACGGAGCAGGAATAGCTCATTGTGCCGAACAACAACAAATCAACCACAATTATTTTAATGATAAATATTTTCTAACAGCTTGTCAACACAAGAACAGCAAATATCTAAATATTGCACGCTACGAGTCACAGCTGTTTCAGGTATAAATTTCTTTGTTTGTTTGTTTTGAAGGTAAGTACAAAGCTACACCCTCGATTATCTGTGATCTGTTCGCCTGGTGTATCAAACCTGGTGTCTAGTGTTGTACATCCGCAGACATGCCGCTGTGCCACTGGGGAACCATAATGTTTGAGTTAAATGCCTATAAGTTACTGCATTCAGATAATTCGAGTCTCCATAAGTATAAATAAATGATGAACGTAAGTTAGCTTACAAGTACAGTTTTAATAGGGTGTGTTACATTCAAAAACTTGGCTTCCTACTTAATAAAATCAAATCTTAATATGTATATATATATACACCATCCTTTAAAGCAATAGGCACGACTTCAACGTATATAAATTAACTAAGATTGTTGTTATAAAAATCTTAATGTCCTATAAAGGTCATTATTATTGTAAAAAAAAAAACTTAATGTCTTGTAAGACTTTTTGATGTCTTTTTCGAAACCTCTGAGGCTCCGCCATAGCCAAGTGGTTAAAACACTCGATTCCTCCCCTGAAGATCGCGGGTTCGGATCCCCGTCACACTAAACAGACTTCCCCTTTTAGTCGTGAGAACGTTATAGTATTTCGATTAATCCCATTATTCGTTGGTAAAAGAGTAACCCAAGAGTTGGCGATGGTTAGTGAAAACTATTTGCCTTTCTTGTCTTACACCGTTAAATTAGGGACGGCTAGCGCGGATAGCCCTCGTGTAGCTTTGCGCGAAATTAAAACACACGGTTTTCAGTGTCATGAATTATTAATTTTAATTTGCAGAATTATCCTCATAACATGTGTTGCACTTCATTAATTTCCTGGTAACATTCCATTATTATTAATGGTACTAACTCTCCTGAATAATTAATTAAAAGTCGCAACATTATCTTTATAAAAAGTGTGAGACTTTTATTTTCAAATTGAATGGTTGTTATTTTTATAATTTATTGCAAAAGTAAGTTTTTGAATTTCGCATCAAGCTAATCGAGGGCTATCTGCGCTAGCCGTCCCTAATTTAGCAGTGTAAGACCAGAGGGAAGGCCGCTAGTCATCACCACCCACCGCCAACTCTTGGGCTACTCTTTTATCAACGAATAATAGGATTGACCGTAACATTATAACGCCCCCACGGCTGAATGGGCGAGCATGTTTGGCGCGACGGGGATGCGAACCTGCGACCCTCAGATTACGAGTCGAACGCCTTAAAATGCTTAGCCATGCCGGACCAGTAAGTTTTTACACGGTTTGCAGAATAATACAATATAGTTTTAAAATCTGTTACTTTAATTTATTTTAATGATATCTTTAATTTATTTGTATAATATTTGCTTTGAATTTATCTCAATGCAAACTCCAAACCAGTTTTTCTTTGTGGTTAAGTTACGCATGCGTATAACGTAGCTTTTTGTTAGATAAAAGAAAACAAAATTTTACAAGCTTTGCGCCTACTGTAGCCTTTGATATACAAGAGTAAATGTTGTAACGTTTCAAAATCCTATTATCTAGATTTTTAACTCACTGTTCGTAAATATCCCTGACCATCATTACCATTGGAATGGTAACATCAAAGGGCGGGTTTTGCACATCATTCTTGTATGGTACGTTGAAAACCTATTAATTTGTTCCATTACATTTAACAACCTGAATTGTCGAGCGTGGTCCAGTAGTCATGTCAGACCAGACTATGAATCTGGGAGTTTGTGGTTTGCGTCTTATTATCGCCGAAAAATAAATTCGCACTCTGCACTTTGGAGCTGTCGTTGCGCTATAAGCGTGACTTTCAGAAATTCCAGAAGAAAGTAGAATAAGGCTTAGCAGTAGGTTGTTTTGACTGACTACCTTTCTCCCTAGAATTGAGAGTGATGTTATTAACTAATCATCTTCTCTCTAGTTTAACAGCTCAATAAAAAGACTAATGCAGTTAATTCGTAGATAACTTTTTTGGAATATTCTGAAACGAACAAACTCTTTGTTTAAAGTTAAGCGCAAAGCGAATCCTGCAATTCCTGTATACAATCAGCAATTCCGTTGTTTGCTTTTTTTCGACCTGAACGGCACTTCATGCAACTCATGGTCTGAGCAACCAGGTCAGATATATCTCAAGTCATTCCTAATTTAGAACTGATGACTAAAAGGAAGTAAACCAGTCGAAAGCACACGCTGCTTGTACGTGTCCACATAACCAAGCAACAAGATTGGATGTAACAATTATAACAAAACGCATAGCGTGTTCGATTGCGAGTCACACCTCGAACCATAGACTCGAGTCTTCAGATGGTACGCTAACCACTGTATTACTTTGGACCGTTTCTCAATCTTACTCTGTAGTCTGTGTGCTGGTCACATTTTTCTGCTCTGTGTGTGTGACAAGTAACTTATTGTTGTGTGACTTTTCCAGGTCTTGTAACACTCACTCCCTCAGCCGCTCCCCAGGCTTACAACACTCAAATTCGGGTTTTGATACCGGTAGTGAACAGAGCTTAGACGACCTATTCTATGCTTAACTAAAGCCCAGAAACAGAGAATGAATAAATGAAATAAATATCAACACAGAACTTACTTCTTGCTCATATGCTACAAAAAATATGTTTGTGAAACATTTTTCCAAGTGTTCTGTATTACTTCCCACACATCAGAAAAGTTGTGTGCTAGCTTTCAGTTCTCATCTACCACACTAGCCCATACATCCTACATAATATTCACATCAAGTCCTTTCAAAGTCTAAACCATTGTTGCGTGTGTTTCATTAGCCTCTTCTTTTATCCAGGTATCATTTCACAACATTTGTTGCATACTTGAGATCACTGTCTCGTTGAAAGATAAACCCCTGCCTAAAATGTCTTGTTCTTGGGGGTAAGGCACGATGAACAGCAACCTGCTGTTCCTGTCAAGAGCCAGAGTGCCATCAACTATTTTGTAAACATTTATAATCTTCGGCTGAGATATTGTATTAGCCCCCAAGAATGCTTCACTGTAGCTGATAAATTTTGACCATGGTTCAGTTTCATCTGTCTGACGCATAAGTATCGCTGATTATTGCTAAACAATTATGTTAGACATATTAAACACATCCACCCCTACCTTTTCACACCCCAATGTTTGAAGAATGATGTCCATTTCAGCCCTTCTAGCAAGTTTTCTAACGTACCATAATGAGCATACACTGATTTATTTTTCATCACTTTTAAAAGAGTTTGAGTCTTCTATCTTTACAAGTTTTACCATCAACAGTAAATAATTGCACGTGCAATTTTTAAAATTTTTATATATTTTCTACTGAAACATAAAATTTGCCTAAATGTGTCGCGTGGAGTAAGTTGCCTTCATAAGCCAAAATTCGAATTCTACACGTTTTTTCACGCAGCATTTCCACTTAAGAAGCCAAGAGTGCAATCACCACACTACTACTGAGGACAGTATGACCGTTTGTACTTTTATGATTGTTATTCTGGTGTAGCACCGTGAGATGATAGCCAATCATAATGTGAACTATAAACATCTGATATTACTCTGGCGAAGGTCATATTGATGTAATTGTAAATAGGGAACAATCCTACGCAATGTACACATTTTATTATGATTTTATTCAACATTTCCATGATTATTTCCAGTACCGTATACGTGTTAAAATAAACAGAACTGTTACAATGGGAATATTTATCAGGGAAATGAATATTCTTAATATGTAATAGAGTGGTATACATTTACATATTAATAAAATATTTCCCTCTTCCATTGTGTCCAATTATGTTGAATATCACTTGTTTCGTTTATTGATTTTTTTAATGAAGTTCATTTGATTTTATTATAAGTTTTTGTTTGCAATAAAGCACAGAGCTATACAAAGGGCTATCTGTGCTCTGCCCACCACGGGTATCGAAAACCGGGTTTTAGCGTTGTAAGTCGGCGGACATACCGCTGTGCCACTGGGGGGGGGTATTATAAAACCCACAAAATTTCAGAACTATGCTGCTAATGGAAAATCTGAAAGTTCAAAGCGCCTGAAAAAATTAACTGTGCCGGCGGGTGTTGCTAGTTGGCTGCTATTCGACTTGTCAATAATTCAGATTTAATGGTAACTATATCCGACGCTGAGAGACTTGCTCGTTTAGTCCACGTGTGCAGAAAGTGTTGCTCAGTGCGAAAATTTCAAATTTTCCATTAGCGGTATCCCGTTTCGAACCTTGGATCCTTCATAAAGCAGCCCGACATGTTAAACACTAGGCCTGGCACGTCTAATCTTTAAAAATAGTATTGACTATGCCTCTAAAGGAAATCTTTTATAAATACATAACAAAACTAAAATAAATAATGTTTCTAACTATACCAATAGGTGACTCTTTAGTAAACAGAGCAACAAACAGAAAGAAAAATGAATCACCTTACGAAATGAAAGGAGTTATAACTCAAAATGTCATACAACAGCATTCTTCATTTTGAACGGAGGACTTAGTTTTATTAGATATTGTCAATTGTCTTTCTGAAATAATTTGTTATTAACTTACCGAAATGCTTTGATAGAAACACCAGCATGTGACGTGTGGTGAGGTCAATGACTGTGAAGCGGTTGACCCGAGAATAAGCTCCGATGCACATTCGTAAGACTGGACCAAGTCCGAATACTATATCGATTTGGTTCATATGGACTGCACCTCTTCCACCGGAAGACAAGGAGAAGTTATAAAATGAGTCACAGAAAAGCAAACAAACATTTTTTTTTTCTTTTAAAATTTGACAAAAATAACTTGAAATCTTAAAATTACCGACTTGCATGTATAATACACATAAGTTATATATATAAGAACGTACCACAAGGACGTCTATAATCTCGTTAAAGTTTTTGCTTTTTGGAGGAAACCGAACATATTTTCAAAATTAAAAAGGTTTTTTCTCTTTCTAGACTCGGAAAGTTAGAGAGACAGGAACCTTTTATCATAAGGTAATGTATCGCTCTTCCTCGCTGCTAAGACTCTCTTAGTTTTAATTACGAAATAATTTTAAAACTCGGTGTACTTATTTTCCGGTAATTATTCCTTGTTTACGAGTGGCTAAAATTATATTCTAAACGGTATAACGTTAACATCTATTGATTTAGAACGTTACGTCTATCAAAATATGCCTTCCTTTAACGAGGAATTTACCATAATAATTGCTGTTTGCTTTCCTGTGTGTAGACAGAAATAATATAAATTATTTTTGTTATTTTCTGTCAGTTTTAAGTTTACAAAAGTGTTACCAAAGTGCTTCCTAAATTTTCCCAAGTTCTTTTGTTTGCTTTACTTACGTTTTTTAGCTTCTTACAGTTTGTTTTGCAACATGAGAAATATTCCTCGCAACCCGAGCAATGCATTGAATGTATTCGATTAAATGCTTAGTATTTAAACTGAGATGTGTGCGTGTTTTCTTATAGCGAAGCCACATCTGGCGATCTGCTGAGTCCACAGAATGAAACTGAGGTAAACACGAGAAAACTCTTTCCAAATTAAAATACGCTTACTGACGAATACGGATAGAACGTTGGGAACAGCTGCCCCGCATCGAGTTTCCAGTGAGAAGAAAACCTTTCACAGAAGAATAAGAAAGAGCGCATGGCCATGGAACTTGACAACAAGACCGCTGTTTACCAACATCGGTCCGTTATATACCCACCCATTTTCTATTTATATTCAACTTATGACTTCTCCCATCCATGCTGTAAATTCCACCCACTTTCCTATTTTCGATTATTAGGACTTCGCAGAAGCGATTACAGTCAAAATCTGGAGAACTTTCTCCTGTTTAATAAAGAACTCCGCTCAGTGCGTCAATTCTATAACACTAGAATACAACTTAAAGCCTCAACCTATGTATACAAACTCTCAAACAATTTTTCACTTACCATTCTAATACCACTAAATTGCCCAGAAAATGAAAAGAAACTGTAGAAGAAAGTAAGGAATGTCTGTTCTACTCGTCTGTTACATATTTTGAAACTTAAGCATATGTTTATCAAGTATTCGAGTCATAAGTTTTTTCTAGATTTCTTATGTTTGGTTAATTTTGAATTTCACGCAAAGCTACACGATGGCTATCTGCGCTATCCGTCCCTAATTTAGCAGTGTAAGACTAGAGGGAAGGCAACTGGTCATCACTACCCACCGCCAACTCTTGGGCTACTCTTCTATCAACGAATAGTGCGATTGACCGTAAAATTATAACGCCCCCACAGCTGAAAGGGCGAGCATGTTTGATGCGACGGGGATTAGAACCCGCGATCCTCGGATTACGAGTCGAACGCCTTAACCCACCTGCCCATGCCGGGCCTCCAGCTGTATGTCTGCGGACTTACAATGCTAAAATCTGGGTTTCGATACCCGCGGTGGGCAGAATATACATAACCCATCGTGTAGCTTAATACTTAATTCCAAACATAATTCTCTTTTTGTCAATAAACTTATTTTAATTTGGCGAGAGTTTCACAAAGTTTGTTTTCATTAATTTACACAGATTATTTTCACAAGAATCTTCAATTATATAAATACGTTTTATATTACGTTAATATGCAAGAGGTGTCTAGAATAATTTTAAATTTTTCAAGAAAAAATACTATTTATATAATTATTTATATTATAGAAAAATAATATTTAAAAAAAAAATGAAAAGAGTTGTTATCTCAATCAGGTTCAGGTGGAGCCACAACAACGACATTTTTTCAGATTCACGTGGAGCCACAACAACGACATCTTGTATTTATTCTTACTTGACAGTTATAACTTTGCGATCGACTTTTTTGGATTCCAGATTTTTCATGACTTTCAGGTTCTCTATTGTCTGAAACTTCTCCATGTTGATAAACAATATGGGCTGAGTTACTTTTGTAAATATCTCTTGGTTCTTCTGTAACGGGAACATCCACGAATCTAGGGCTAAGCCTACCCTATATCAAAATATTCAGAATATTGGAATATCGTCAATGAGGTAATTAGGGCAAGAAGGAGAAACAGAACAGAAATATATATGTGTAACATTTTCTTTTGAAATACAAAATAAAATAATGATATAGTTGATGTCTGATACTAGAAAATTAAACAGAATGTTAGGCCTAACATTTTTGATGACGTTACTGTGAAACTTAAAGAAAATGTTAGGCCTAACATTTTTGATGACGTTACTGTAAAAATGTTTGTTTTTTAACATTCCTTTTAATTTTGTGTCACAGATTTAAATCAGAGAGATATCAAAATAACGTTTCAGATCCATGCATTGTTTTACACACGTTACTTCCTAAGGGGTCGTTCGTTTAATATCAGAATACATTTAGGTGATGAGAAAACAAAAAAAAATTGAAACATTGTCTTTCGGCGTTTAAACCGCAATTTGTAAATACAACTTGTTTAAAGTTGTGAATGAATAATTTGTCGAAGAAAAATTATAACGCAGATACGTTGTTATTGTTTTATACCATTTTCCAGTAAGATTATGCTTGTTAGAGGAAAAAAAAAACTAATCTTTTTTGTTTTTGAATTTCGCGCAAAGCTATAGGAGGGCTATCTGTGCTGGCTGTCCCTAATTTAGCAGTTTAAGACTAGAGGGTAGGCATCTAGTCGTCGTCACCCACCGTCAACTTTTAGGCTACTCTTTTACCAATAAATAGTGGGACTGACCGTCACATTATTACGCCCCCACGGCTGAAAGGGCGAGCATGTTTGGTGCGACCGGGATTCGCACCCGCGACCCTCAGGTTACGAGTCGAACGCCTTAGTTCACCTGGCCATGTTTGGCTTCGATCCAATACACTCATCGAGCTTTGGTTTTGCGATTATTGCATGGACTGATAGTAAGTGTTCATCACTTTCTTTCACACAATAAAATAAAATGTGTGGACTTTTATAGTGAAACGTTTTGGTAAAACATTTACAACAAAGTTTGAATTGTATTAATGTAAATTCTATGCTACTTTGCTTTGTTTGTTTGTTTGTTTTGGAATTTCGCACAAAGCTACTCGAGGGCTATCTGTGCTAGCCGTCCCTAATTTAGCAGTGTAAGACTAGAGGGAAGGCAGCTAGTCATCACCACCCACCGCCAACTCTTGGGCTACTCTTTTACCAACGAATAGTGGGATTGACCGTCACATTATACACCCCCACGGCTGGGAGGGCGAGCATGTTTAGCGCGACGCGGGCGCGAACCCGCGACCCTCGGATTACGAGCCGCACGCCTTACGCGCTAGGCCATGCCAGGGCTGCTTTGCACTCGTTCTACTGACTTTACTTGCAGACTTGGGTAACGTAATTTATTTATATATACGAAAGTTCCCGTTAGCATAAAGAGTGAAAGGTGGACATACCTATTTTTTTTACTGAATATTTATTCTGTCCTACATTCAAAACGTATAAACATTTAGTTCCGCATGACTCTCAATGTTTATCTAACTCGTTAAATATTTATATCGTTAATAAATATTCAGTCATTTTAGTGTTTGTTTGTTTTTTTGAATTTCGCGCAAAGCTACAGGAGGGCTATCTGCCCTAGTCGTCCCTAATTTAGCAGTGTAAAATTAGAGGGAAGGCAGCTAGTGAACACCACCCACCGCCAACTCTTGGGATACTCTTTTACCAACGAATAGTGGGATTAATAGAAACATTATAACGACCCCACGGTTGAAAGGGCGAGCATGTTTGGTGCGAAGGGGATTTGAACCCGCGACCCTCAGGTTATGAGTCAAGCGCCTTAGTCCAACTGGCCATCATTTTGAAATACTGGTCAGAGGGAAGACAGTCAGTTAACAGAATTCTACCATCCATCGTCTATGGTAAGCGATTGACTTTCACTCCTATAACGCAGTTACAGCTTAAATCCAGACGCACAAGACTAATTAATATAAGTCCTTCGGGAATTACTAAATTAATGTGAAATTCAACCAGGGTTTTTATGAAGATGGTTAAACTTTTCCCTCAATAATAAATATTCAGTCGGTTTTGTAAATTACTACACGAATAAAAATCATTACCAAGCGCAGCCAGTGTTTTTTACAAAGCTAGGCAAAGTTTATATAATTAATAGTCTACTGGTGGGCCAGCGAATATTTTACGTACTTATAAAGCTACGATGTGGGGCTCGATTTCCCGCAGTGAAAATAGTACAGATAACCCATTGTGGAGCTTTACGTTAAAAAAAGAAACAGCTCAAGCAGTTCAAACATAATTAATTAATATTCAATCACTTTTGTGAATTACTAAACCTTCAAACGAATTTCACAGAGCCTTACTAAAAGTCAATCTTGTTTGTGAATTACTAAACCTACAAACGAATTTCACAGAGCCTCACTAAAAGTCAATCTTATTTGTGATTACTGAACCTACAAACGAGGAATTTCACAGAGCCTTACTAAAAGTCAATCTTGTTTGTGAATTACTAAACCTACAAACGAATTTCACAGAGCCTTACTAAAAGTCAATCGTGTTTGTGAATTACTAAACCTACAAACGAATTTTACAGAGCCTCACTAAAAGTCAATCTTGTTTGTGAATTACTAAACCTACAAACGAGGAATTTCACAGAGCCTTACTAAAAGTCAATCTTGTTTGTGAATTACTAAACCTACAAACGAATTTCACAGAGCCTTACTAAAAGTCAATCGTGTTTGTGAATTACTAAACCTACAAACGAATTTTACAGAGCCTCACTAAAAGTCAATCTTGTTTGTGATTACTAAACCTACAAACGAGGAATTTCATAGAGCCTTACTAAAAGTCAATCTTGTTTGTGTATTACTAAACCTACAAACAAGGAATTTCACAGAGCCTTACTAAAAGTCAATCTTGTTTGTGTATTACTAAACCTACAAACGAATTTCACAGAGCCTTACTAAAAGTCAATCTTGTTTGTGAACTACTAAACCAATAACAACTCCTACAAAGCCTAACCAGGAAAAATTAAAGAAAATTTGTTTTTGTTCTTAAGCACAAAGTTACTTATGGGCTATCCGTGCTATGCCCACCGTGGATATCGAAACCCGATTTTTAGCGTTATGAGTTCTCCGACTTTTCGTTAAGCCATCAGGGTAGAGTTATAAAGAAAGAAGAAAAATAATTAACAAAACTGTTTCGTGTACAGCTAATTATAATTGTAATTATTAAACAATAACCTTCCAACACATGGTACGTGTTAGAATACTGAACTCACAGCGATTCCCTGTGAAAACAGGTCTAAGTTTTAGACAGAAAAATATTTTCTGCTTGTGCTATGTATAAAAATGATAACCTCTTACAGAGATAAAAACAGATTGATTTGTCATTGTTTTATATTCATACATACTTGTATTTAACTTCTACAGAGCATTGCTTTATTCGCTCGGTTTTACACCTGAAATATTTCTTTTTTGGTTCCGAATTTTTTTCTTTTTGAAATGCCCAACAGATTTCAAAAAAACATTATGAACTGTTCGTTTGTTACTACGCATAAAAACAAACAAATCAACTGCTTTAATAAATCACTGCACTGTATTATTTCATACACAGGCCCGGCATAGCCATATAGTTAAGGCGCTCGACTCGTAATCTGAGCGTCGCGGTTGCGAATCCCAGTCGCACCAAACATGTTCGCCCCTTTCAGCCGTGGAAACGTTATAAAGTGACTGTCAATCCCACTATTCGTTGGTAGAAGAGTAGTCCAAGAGTTGGCGGTGGGCAGTGATGACTCGCTGCCGTTCCTCTAGTCTTGCACTGCTAAATTAAGGAGGGGCTAGCACAGATAGCCCTCGTGTAGCTTTGCGCGAAGTTAAAAAACAAACAATTTCATACATGTATCGTAGTACCTCGGATTTACAATAAATAGACCCAGCGCTTGATATTGTCCTCAGAATATTTGAGAGGAGTACTGAACTTAGTTTTTAGAGTTAAATATACAGACTTCTACATAAAAAGAAGAAAGAAAATCAGTGATTGGTTACTTGAATCGGAGGTCCAGTGCAAGAGATAGAATAACAGTAGTGCCCCCAAACGAGTGTCCGGCTACTGCAGCTTTGGACAGGTCCATAATTCCTTTAAATTGGCTAGCTTGAAAAGAAGGGTTGATTACATTGTGTACGGGAAAACCGCTGTTTAGGGCTTCCAGAAGGTCCAGTACTTGAATACAATCATAAGCTCGTAGTTTTGTCTTCAATACAAGATAATAACCACATTTCACCCAATTGTTTAAGTCTGAGCGTTGATTTAGTTAAGACAGCATGACAATTTATAATTAAAACAACAATAACAAAGATTAAGATATAAGCGAGCAAACGTATAAAGATGTTATGATAAAAAATCACATTGACTTTAGATTCCTGGTTCCAAATTACCCTAAAAATATAAGGACTTCGACTAAAGATACTTTAATTTTAAATATTTGCTTATTGATGAGAGGAAATTCGAGATATTCTGCCATTGTAATACAAAGATCCGAAACACTAGAATCTCAGCGCTTTCTAAAGAAGATTGACCTTTCTTCTTTGGGGGCAAACTGAAGAAGAAAGCTCCATCCTTCGAAAGCGCCTGACTTATACGAGATCATATCTTTTGTTCAAATTTAATTTTTGGGACCTGCATATTTTCTTAACCCTGAATTATATTGATATTACCAAACCATTTCTCTGTATTATCGTATCATTGTATGTTTTTGTTTTTCCTTTATACCCAAACATAAAATTTCTCAAACTTAAATACGACAAACTTCTTTTAACTAATCGAAATTCCCTTGTGTTACTTCAGGTTAAACATTTCCCCTTGGAAAACAAAGTGTGATATCCAAGAAATTTTAGTTCCTTAGCCATGTATTTCGTTTATTGTACGTAAATATCATGACTGCACCGTTAAAATTGTGATTTATATAAGCAGTAGAAGACATCTGCACACAAGGATTATTCCAACTCACTTGGTTATGGCGAACTTTGTATTCATTCGCACTTCGCTTAAGCTGACGGTAGTAAACCCATTTTCTCGACGTGTCTGGAATACCAAGATACTGGTTTTGGATCCCCAGGTACTTCAGCTCAGGTCGTACATCTTCAAAGTCCACTTCAGTAACAGCACTATGTACTTCAAAGTCATTCGTCTCTTTAACTAAGTTCTCGATTTGTTTATAGTTACCGTCTTCGTTATCATTACCTTTGACGTCAGGCGTGTCTCCAAAGTTCGAGCGCGTTTCTCTTATTACATAAGACGATAAACATGCTGAATAGTCTCTGGAAAATACTCATAGAATAAAAAAAAAAGTCACACGAAAGATATACATCTATACCGAGCAGGTGGTAGTGTAATCTTGAATATGTTCTGTGCTCTCGTTTGCAATGCAAGAACTTTGGCTTTATAATACTAAAATTAATCACTCTAATGTTACAAGCTGAAGTTCCACGAAAACGACAAATACTGCATCAAACTTTGTAGAATGAACGGCAACTACCTCTTATGGAGACACAAGTGTAGAGGACGACGTTTCGAAAGTCTTCCACCTTTCGTCTTCAGGTCAGAAGGCGGAAGACTTTCGAAACGTCGTCCTCTACACTTGTGTCTCCACAAGAAGCAGTTGCCATCTATTCTACCAAATTCCGTCAAGAATACTTTGTTAAATAATCTATCAAATAATAAATATTGCAGTCATGACAACGAATCAATTTTGAAGATGAGATATATTTAAAGAAAACAAAAAAACATATATCATTGAAAGATTTCTTTCACATATACGGTTTTTCGATTTTTATTCTTATTTTTAGTCTAGGTAGTGGACTGAAATAATATAATTACACACGAATACCACACATATTTTTCCCTTGTTTCAGAAATGGCCGTCAAATAAAGGGAACGTACACAATTAAAACAGTATACCAAAATATTTAAACAACCGTTTCAACATTAAAAAGTGCCCCCAGTGGCTCAGCGGTATGTCTGCGGACTTACAACGCTAAAAACCGTGTTTCGATACCCGTGGTGGGCAGAGCACAGATAGCCCATTGTGTAGCTTTGTACTCAATTCAAAACAAAAGAACATTAAAAAGTGTAGTAGGTGATTTTTTTAAATAAATGTTCTTTGCTTGTTCAACTTGTTAAAATCACGTAGAGAACTTTGAATGTTTCATTCTAAATATTAAACTACATCTGTACTTCATGTGTGTACACTGCTGGCCAAAATCTTAAGGCCAATGAACATAAAGAAAAAAATATGCATTTTGCGTTGTTAGACTCAACCACTTATTTGAGTAGAGCTTCGAAAGATGACACTAAGAAAAGGGAAAATAAAAATAAAAATAAAAAACTTTTTTAGCATTTAATAGGGAAAATGTGAACACAATGAAATTAGCCTAAATACTAGCTGGTCAAATGTTTAAGACCATACTGAAACGAAACGTTAATCGGTAAACACGTAACGAAATTTAGTCATTTGTGTTCAAGCATTAGCGTTGTCAATATCTCCCACTGACATCTCCTGTGTTACATTGGGTAAAAACATGGTAAAAAGTTGACAGAGTTTGAACGTGGCAGAATTGTCGAGCTGCAAAAGCAAGGTCTCTCTCAACGTGCCATCGCTGGTGAGATTGGACGTAGTAAAACTGTTGTTGTAAATTACTTAAAAGACCCTGAGGGATACGGAACGAGAATTTCAAGTGGTAGGTCCAAGAAAATTTCGCTGGCGTTGAGCAGGAGGATTCGATGGGTTGTCGGGCAAGACACCAGCCGATCGTCGAACCAGATTAAGGCCCTTACGGATCCAGAATGCAGCTCAAGAACAATAATACGGTATCTACGAGAGAAAGGCATTAAAAACCGTAAACGTCTTCAAAGGTCACGCCCCTTTCCACATCACAAAACAGCCCAGTTAAACTTTGCTGAGAAGCACCAAAGATGGGACGTAGAAAAGTGGACGAAGGTTTTGTTCTCTTATGAGAAAAAAATTAAACTGGATGGTCCAGATGGCTTCCAACGTTATTGACACAATAAGGATATCCCACCGGAGACATTTTCTACATGACACAGTGGAGGAAGTTCCATCATGATCTGGGGTGCTTTCTCATTCCATGGAACAATGGAGCTTCAGGTTATACAAGGGCGTCAAACAGCAGCTGGCTACATTGGCATGTTGGTGAGAACATTCTTATTGACTGAAGGCCCTCGCTTGTGTAGAAATGACTGGATCTTTCAGCAGGACAACGCTGCAATCTACAATGCCCGCAGGACAAAGGGCTTTTTCATGGCAAATAATGTGATTCTTTTGGACCATCCAGCGTGTTCGCCCGTACTGAACCTCATTAAAAATGTTTGTGGGTGGATGGCAAGGGAAGTCTATAAAAATGGACGTCAATTCCAAACAGTGCATGATCTTCGTGAAGCTATCTTCACCACTCGGAATAACATTCCAGCCAGCCTTCTGCAAACGCTTATATTGACCATGCCAAAGCAAATGTTTGCAGTTATTCGCAATGATGGCCGTGCAACTCACTACTGAGATCTCTTGTTGGGCATTTCCTACTTTGTTTAGGACTTCTTTTGATCAGCTAGTATTTAGGCTAATTTCATAGTGTTCACATTTTCCCTATTAAATGCTAAAAAAAGGTTTTTATTTTCCCTTTTCTTATTTTCATCTTTAGAAGCTCTGCTCAAATACGTGGTTGAGTCTAACAACGCAAAATGCATATTTCTGTCTTTTTCGTTGGCCTTACGATTTTGGCCACCAGTGTATATTTCCAACGTTTAGGGTAACAATTTTAGTAGCGC